>NW_024541179.1:0-5495 GCF_016647625.1 Suillus subalutaceus
TTATGTTTATTGGAGTCCTAGTAAGATAGCGGTCTTGTGGATTCGACGAACGTCACGTGCCAAACGTGATGAAAGAGTGACAAAAGACAAAATGTAATAACTATTGGTCAGGCCCTTTCTACATCAATCACGTAGTCAGTTACCTCAGTAGTAATATTGTGAACATTTCACATTAATCAAAATGAACAGAAGTGAAGTGGAAAGTTTTTAATTTCAATTCTTCTGTTATTGAAAGTGGTTGTCAGTGGCCACAGTACTATGCATGATACTCCGACGCAGTTTGCCGTGAAGCCGTTGCCATCCTCTGCCTAGAAGACACATGGGCAACACGACATGCTTGCAGAAACGTTCGAGAGACAATCTATTAATAGCACGGGCTCACAAAGCATCTACTGGTAGGAAAAACAAAAGACCTTGGACATTGAGCAAGAAGGTGCTCCAAGTCCACTACACTTCGTGCACTAAAAGTTAACTTCATTTGAACCGAATGTTATTGAATCACTTGATGCCGTCCCAATGGAGTCAATGTAGCCCCTTCAGTGACAAATCCCGTATTATACGGGTCACCCGACCTACATAATATCCAGTGTAATACGGGCCAGCGGATTATGGGCCGATGTTATGTAATTCCCGATGTTGACGGGTGGGCCCATCTATGCTGATGTTATATATATCATCGACAATAGCGGATGGGCCGGGAGAAATATTATTATGGAGATGGGTGGGCCCATGTGGGTAATATGTAGAGTAGGATTGACATATATTATAGACCTGAGGAGAGATGTATAGCAAATAGTATTATATAGACGTGTGGGCCGACGTATTAGTATTATTTTGTAGACGGATGGGCCGGAGGAGCGGTGAAATATTTATTAGATAGACGGGTGGGCCGACGTGGGGTAATATCAGATAGACGGGTGGGCCGAGGGGGAGGGGAATTATTATTACATAGACGGGTGGGCTGAGGGTGAGGTGAGTTATTTATTTAGATAGAGGGTGGGCCGACCGTGGGGTAATATCAGATAGACGGGGTGGGCCAAGGGTGAGCGGAAAATTATTTATTACATAGACAGGTTGGGCCGACGTGGGGTCATATTAGATAGACGGGTGGGCCGACGTGGGGAAATTCTACATAGATGGGGTGGGCCGACGTCGGGTAATATTAGATAGACGGGTGGGCCAAGGGTGAGGTGAATTATGTATTAGATAGATAACGGGTGGGCCCAGATACATATCATATAGACAGATAGGCCTAGGTATTGTACATTTTACGAGTTTCGAGGCTCGAGTTAAGAAAATTCAAATTAAGATGATATACAATTTTTTTGTCTTGAAATACCGAGACCCGAGACCCGAGATTCGGCACTCGGGTAGTCGGTGGAAATGAGTACAGAAATACATAAGATAATACACATTGTTTCTCAGAAATCACAAGTTTCAAATGTCGATTTGCTAAATCACGAGTCACAAGTCTCGAGACTCGAATCACCGAGTACCGAGTACTGAGAACCGAGTACTGACACCCGACACCCGAATTCGGCACTCGGCATGCGAGACAAAAGATTGGAAACAAACTCAAAATTCGAGACTCTGAAAGTACTGACTACCGAATACCAAGTACCGAGTACTGAATCTCGGGTCTCGGTACTCGGTATTCGGTACTCGACACGATGCTCAAAACTCGTAAAACTGTTCGAATCACCGAGTACTGACTACCAAGTACCAGGTACCGAATCTCGGGTCTCGTACTCGACACGATGCTCAAAACTCGTACAACGTTTTCGAATCACCAAGTACTGACTACCGAGCGAGACCCAAGATTCGGTAACTCGGTACTCGGTAGTCAGTACTCGGTGATTCGAAACGTTTTTACGAGTTTTGAGCATCGTGTCGAGTACCGAATACCGAGTACCGAGGTACAGAGTACCGGAGAATCTCGGGTCTCGCTCGGTAGTCAGTACTCAGTATTCGAAACACAGTTGTACGAGTTTTGAGCATCGTGCCAAGGACTGAGACCCGAGATTCGGTACTCGGTACTCGGTAGTCAGTACTCGGTGATTCGAAACAGTTTTACGAGTTTCGAGCATCGTGTCGAGTACCGAATACCGAGTACCGAATCTCGGGTCTCGGCACTCGGTAGTCAGGACTCGGTGATTCGAAACAGTTCTACGAGTTTCGAGCATCGTGTCGAGTACCGAATACCGAGTACCGAGACCCGAGATTCAATGCTTGCGAGTTTCAAGTTTCAAGTTTCAAATCTGTCGTCTCAAGTCCCGAGTGCCGAATTCCGGGTCTCGGGACTCGAACTCAGTGACTCAATCAATGGACTGGCAGAGGTTACATTCATTGAAAACTTGTATAGACATCTATCACTATGCAATTATGTAGCCATGTCAACCTCCACAGAAGACTCTTCAACCTTCACCTCCACCTCAAACATCCATGTTGCTGGAAGAGTCATATTCTGGGACAAGGTTGCTTGGAATCACCTGGGTCCACAATTTCGCCAGAACTGCATCTGGATCCTCTGGATGAACAACTTGGTTGTAGTCGAACAGGAGACCCTCAATGGCAGAGGCATCCGGGAATGTCGGGGCTGCGGGTGTGGGAGCCATTGTTCCATACTGAGATCAATCAGAAGGAGGGAGTGCGGATTCTGGGGGGGTGACATGGTGCGGGGGCCGGATTGATCAAGCAACAAGGATGTGCAAGGGGCAGGAGTGTCGGGAAGTGGGAATGAGTGGGTGCCGGTCGATGATTTTCGCGCCTAAGGCTTCATTAAGGCGTTGCAGGGTGTCAATCTTACCATCCTGCTCTGGCCACACAGCCTCCAGAAGAGCGATTCGAGCTGCGCCATCTCGAATCGCAATGGACATGGCATGGAGATCTGGCATGGGCACCCCAAGTGCGGCAGCAGGGACTGCCGACCTGGAAGACGGAAGGGCTACAAGGGAAATGAGGTCAGACGGTGATGAAAAAACTACCGGGGTGACTTACGAGCTGGTGCAGGTGCGGGTGTAGGTGCAGGTGCAGGTGCAGTGCAGGGCCTTGACGGCAGGTGATTAGTCTTGCTGCGACCAACACGTCGGGGTCTTGGGAGTGGTCACAGCAGTGACACCAGAAGTTCCGGCCCGCCAGGAGACTGACTGCAAGTTTGGGCCCTGGACTGGGAGGCAGGGGAAGCTTTGGAGGGGGCGGGAGTTTGGGATGCGGGGGGAGCCTTGGAGGGAGTCTTGGAGGAAGCCCTGGATGGTGTTCTGGACCTCGTCTTCCGGGTAGTAGAGGAAGAACGATCGCGAGGAGGCGGGGATCCCATAGTCGCGGGGGTGCACTTGATCTTCTTTGTTGTGCAGTAGACGCAACATACATGGAGCCCCGGTCCTCTTGTCCGGCCGAGTTGCGCAAGGCCAGTTGTGCTTGTGGCAAGCATAGCATGGGTTGTTCTGTTGGTTGTATTTGTATGGACACTTGAGATATTTCAAAGTACTCACCGGTCCGGGAATGAGAATGTCAACTGCAGGGATGACTGGGGGTGCCTGCACCGGAGGTTCGGGAGTGGGCTGGGAGGGCTCCACAACTGCTGTGTGACTGCCGGCAATCACCTGGTATAATGTAAGCACACACCCGAGTCCCGGACGCATAAATGACACTTACTGTGGCAGGGCCAAAGGGCTTCTTCTTGGGTACCCGGGGCGAGCGAGGCGAATCAGGCGTCCTTGCGACAATTGTGGAGAGCCGGGGAAGGACGACCTCCGGCACTCCACCCAAAGGTGGCTACACGAAAATGAGAGACAATGAAAAAATGAACAAGACGACATACCTGCATAACCGAGTCTTCATCATCTTCCGACTCCACGATGGCCTTGGACTTCACAACGCGAGCAGACCTCTGACGCTTGTGACTCTTCATCGCGGATTTCGGGGGTTGGGAGGAGGGTCCAGAAATCAAGGGGGACTTCCTCTTCTTACTCCCTTCTGCCTCGGGGTCTGGGTCAGCGAAGACGGCCTTACCTTTCCCCTTGTCCCGGGACTCGGTGGTGGGGTTGGTGGAAGGGCCGGCGACATTGCCGGCAGGGATGGCTGGGGAGGGAAGGTTGACAGGAATCGGACCTGTGGATGGGGGGGCAGCAGTTGGGAGATCGAAGGTCTGGTCGCCTAAGGCGTTCCAGGCGAGGACCTTGGGGTACCAGGCGTGCCTCAGAATGCGAGGATCGTCATACCCGATGGAGTGCCAGTCTGGCCAGACCTTGGGAACCATGTTGCGGATGCGCTGGAGCTCTTTGGAGCACGAAATGATGAGGCCGGGAATAGGACCATCCCCGGACCCATACTCCTTGGCTACATCAGACTACCAAGATGTTAGAGAAGAAAAAGCACCCAAACAAAATACATACCACAAGTGTAGCAACCTGTTTTCCCAAAGCCGAGTGGCTGGGACCCGGGGGAATCTGCCGGGCGGCACTGATGATGGCCATGATCTGGGCAGCGGATGCCTTGAGATGGGTCAAAGAGTTGTCAACTGGAGTGGACATGATGAGTGGGTTGAGAGATTTAAAGATCTTGAAATCAGATTGAAATCAGTTATCAGAAAGATGAAGTTTCAAACAAACAAGACATTTGATGGGCGATCCACAAAATCGTTTATTGTTTGTGTTTGTTTGGTCGTGTTCAACTTTCGGCAATTGCCGGCTTTGTGTTGAACTTCGAAGTTTTTTAGATCATCAGTCAATCAGTCCACCAATTCTCCACACATGAGTGCCCATCCAGCCGTTAGATTTAATGACCCACCGGTGACCGACTATAATTCTATGGATGTGGATGACTCATCTATGGGCCGGGCATCACTAGGTATGTTGTATTCTTATCATGCCTTATCTATTCACCGGGTATCCCTTAGATGACTTAGATGACTTATACCTCGGGCCGGATGATGACATAGAATATGATTCTATGTCATCCGGACCCCCGGATGCGTCGGCTGCAATACCCGGTATGACTATACATTACTGATGACCTGGGATCACCATGCATGCTAACTTCACCCTTGAAGATCAATCACATCCGGGTCAAGCTGATGATGCCAGCTGTCTCATTGATCCAGACTTGTACCTCGGGCCTGAGGATGATGTCATTGATGTTGATGAGTTGCTGGACTCTGCTGATCCTCCCACTTTTGCTCCGGCTACCTCAGAGGTGTCTATTTCATGTGGGTCCATTCATTCTGGACCATTATGGAGACTGATCTTATCTCCCAAGCCGACAAATCATCTACCGAACTCCCTGCAGACCAGCCGGAGCTCAATATCGAGGATGTACGGTTGATGGTCCGGGAGCTCCATCCTTTCGGAAAATACCAACACCCAGAATGTGAGTATCTGAAAGCAGAGCAGTTATCTTTGAGCTAATCTTTCTGGAAGACCAATCCGTCCAAGATCGACTCCATGATTACAAACGCCGTACTGGAGGTCTTCCTGACCCTTCCATCCAACAACTAA
>NW_024541180.1:0-5494 GCF_016647625.1 Suillus subalutaceus
AGGACAATTGGTCATGCCGAATTTTGGACCTGACATTCAGGAAGGTGAACCATACAGGCGAAGACATCTGGAGCGACCAAAAATGCAAGACATTGCTTTGTATTACCACGTAATTGAGTAAGTATGACATGTCGTGTACACCTGGAGGATGACAATGGCGATTTGAAATTGATTGCTGAATTAAAACAGAACACAACATGACATTGCCCAAAAGCACAACATGTGAATACTGAATGTTCAGTTTCATCGCGCCTTGTTCATAAAGTTCTGGAACATTGTGAATAATCTGTTTGGGAGTTGAAATGACATCCGAGACACGGAGTCACCCATCTCAATCTTGGCATGTCCAAAAGATCGAAGTGGATACCAGACTGGACCGCACAATCGAAGAGCTTTAGACTTGCATGGGAACTTGCCCCTTTACACATTCTCTTCCTTGATTTTGCTGTGTGAAATGATTAATCCTGCTGTAGCTGATCTCGTCGAGATGTTTGATGGGGAGGGGGTGTTCATTTTTGGTACGTAGGCACACTTTCCGACCAGAGAGGACGCTGGTGCTCTGATTGCCCCAGACCTTTTGTTAGACATGCCTGCCATGCTCGCTGGTAAGTCTTCCAGCAGATACTTAAGTACCCATCGTGATTTTGAATAGATACTATTATGAAATTGGCCAATGATGTAACAGTGGCCATAGTGTATGCTTACAGTGACAGACTCGCCTGCCACCTTGTATCGGAGGCCTCCAAACTCCCAAATGTGCCCTATGTTTCACTCCATGGACAAATGATGGACACTGTTGTTGAGAATGCTCAGTCTACAACATGAATAGGTGCTGGAACGGTAGTTGAAAGATCCACTCATGAGAAACGAAATAATACTTTGGCAGAGAGTTTGAAAGCGCTCGCACCTACTTGTTCTGTTGTAGAAAAATGTTCAACTTACGTAGGTTCCATCGGATGGTTGTCATGTAAAGACAAGTTGTATTGTTTGATACTGAGTACACACAGACTGTATATTATAGGACTAACATACATGGTGGATGGTAAATTTAGGGGGAAAGTGAGCCTTGCAGCGTGCTGGTCAAACTCTGCCAAAGAAAGTCAGATGATTACATAAACCACAGCACGAACGCGCAAGGGCAACCAGTGCAATGACTTTGTGTTGTTTCTGAGCTCGGCACATTGTTCTGGTGATCTGTATCATCATTTGAGACCCATAATAGAGTTTCACATCTCAGTCACAGATACAAACACCGAGACGTCCACTCCAACAACAAAGTGATTGTCGCATGCTGTCACAAAAAAGTGAAGAGATGTCAGCGGAGAGGTGAGCTGGCTTGACAGCAACGTCTTATTCACAGTCTGGGTGAGATGGGTGAGTACCAGATGCCTTGTCAAATGAGAAGACAGAAATACCCTCTTGGATAGCTGGACTCAACCATTGCACATTCTCCCAAATATCCACACTTTCAACAAATCTTTGCTACACAAATCTATGTCTTCTCCCACAAGCAATGTTGGCTCCCATGGGTCGCAAACCTTCGAAGAGTCTTTGACATCTCAAGACAAGCGCAACGGTGGTACCCAGAGCCCCTTGTGGAGGTCTCTATATGTCTTGGTGACATCACCTGGTGTTGTCAGTGAGCATACGATTACCAGTGTTCCCGCCGCAAACAACCTGCGTCCCTTAAGAGGCATGGGCAACAATGCTGAGTACTGGGTGAACCACTCAGGAGAGCTGTTCACTTTCAAATTTCCTGTGACACTCGACCTCGAGGGTCAGTTCGATCGCACAGGGCCATACTTCAACTTGCCCTGCACAGGAGTAAGCACCTATTGAATGTGGCTGACAACTTGCTTAAACTGATGGGAAACATTCTCCAGCTGGACTTGATTTTGTTGAAGAAGATGCGCGCGCAGTTCGAAGTCTGACCACTCGACAGCGAGGCCATGAATATTTATTCACAGGAGGCCATCTGTCACAACCCTTATAATGAATTAACGCAGGGGCAGAGACTAGGACTCAAACAAAGGATATTACAACAAGAGGATAGAGAATAGCAGGTACGTCCTAGATTGCTAGCAATGAGCTAATACACAAGAGCTTTGAACTGAAGAACTACTGACTACAAGGAACTACCTATATACATATATTGAGACAGAGACTGAATCTGAGTATGAAATAACTAGCCAATCATTAAATAGAAAAGGAATCGTACGATGATGTTAAGACCGTACTCAAGTAGTATCGGATCTGAAGGGCTTTGGCCTCAGCTCGTGCGCTGTGCCCCTTTCCTGAGTCTTGCCCCCTTATTTCAGAGTGCTAGAGTATCGCGTCTAGTGAGACGGATAAGTATCGTAACGGATCCATTAAGGCTTCCGGATATCAAACATATAGAGTAACGGCTAATCCGGATCGGATCCGAACTAGAAACTAACAGGTGAGGACTGTCCGAAGACAGAGACGGATATATAGACTATAGGAATCAATCCTAAGTCTCGGAGTAGACAAGAGTAATGTACTCGAGTCCAGACAGATAATGGAGGGATTTAGAGTCCTGACAGAATGAGTGCAATCTAAGATGATATTCGAACTGATCTACTACAGCACATGTACAAGGGTTTATATACTACGGATAACTAACGGAATGATCAATAAGCAAAGGTGCGAGGCTATGTGCGAAGTATAAGCAAAGTATGTGTACAGCATATTGGTAAGTCGGATGGATAATGTATCATAACCGGGAATGAAGTATAAGCTAAAGTGGATCAGTAAGTGTAGCGGATCAGTAAGCATAACAGAAGTAAAGGATAACCGGTATACCGGTGTACAGGAATGCCGAAAGGAGATGAACGATAGTTAGAGTTATATGAACAGGACATGAAATAAGGATCAGATCGGATCTGTGGACAGGATGACGGATATGTCCATCGGATCTGGATTGGATCTGAGATCCAGATCTTCGGATCTGTACCCGGGAATATGGTATATGACAGATGATTTAAATATAACTACACCTATGATGTCATGAAACACATGGTTACTGCGGAAAGGTTCTAGATGATTCTAGTGTCACGTGACTTGATCGCTTGTGAAAGAAAGTTGTAATCAGGAATATCGGAAATAGAAGTAGTGGGCGCTAATGGAATAGAGAAGTTCAGGTTAGGGTTTGTGAAGGTTATAGGTATAGACGCTGATTTGGGCATTTGTGACAGGCGCTTATTGAATGTCTTACTAGTATTCAGGAAATAATAATGATGTGTATTTGGAACTCGTGACATTACCCCCCCTCTAGGATGAGCGTCATCGCGAATGTAAGATGGTCAGATGTTTTTCTCTCTCCATTGTTTGAATTCTTCTGTGTCGAGAATAGATCCTAGAATTCGTTTGGATTTGGCAGCCGTGGGATTCTTCTTATGGAATTCCACAATTGGAATCAGGGAGTTTTTAATGTTCTCTTCTGGTTCCCATGTCGACTCTTCTATCGGATATCCTTCCCATTTTACTCGGTATTGCACTTTTCCTCGGAATTGTCGGCTATCTAATATTTCTTCTACGACAAATTCTTCCTGATCGTCAACAATGTCTGGAGGTGGTCGGGTGGATTGAGAATGAGGGATCAATTGAGATGCATAATGTGGAGTAAGCAATTCTACATGGAAGACCGGGTGAATCTTATAGCTCTCTGGCAATTTCAATTTGTAGTTCACTTCACTGGTCTTCTCTAGTATTTCAAAGGGCCCAAGACGACGATCTGACAACTTTGACTTGGATGTCATTGTGTAATGTTCTTTGCGTCTAGCCAGACTTTGTCTCCCTTTTGATACTGAGGTGCGTCTTTAACTCCTCGGTCATAGAATCGTTTCATATGTTCATTGACTATCTTTAGAGTGTTTTCCGCATCATCTCTTGCTTCTCTCATCTGATCTGCTCTCATCATCAGCAGCGGGAATAAAGGATGTGGAGTTTGGAGATACGGTGAATTCAGGATTATATCCATAGAGGACTTTGAACAGACTGTGACCGGTTACTGTGACTGCATTGTTATGAAAACTCTGCTATTGGCAGCCAAGATACCCAATCATTTTGTCTATACGAGGCAAACATGCGCAAGTATTGTTCAACTTCTTGATTTACACATTCTGTCTGTCCGTCTGTTCTGGGATGATAGGAGGTCGAGGCAGACCATTTCGTTCCTAATCTTTTTGATACTTGTCCCATAAATTTCGAGATGAACTGTGTTCCTCTGTCTGAAATCACCTTCTTTGGGTGTACCATGATGTTTCCATATGTATCTCAGAAATAGCTTGGCAATTCCTTTCGAGTCTATGTCTTTGGGTGGTGGGAATGATAGTGCAATTGTTTCGAAAATCAATCAATGACAACAAATATACTGCCGCATCCTTCACTCTTCGGCAAGTCCACTATCAGGTCACATGAGGTTGTTTGCCAAGGTACTTCTGGGACTTCATTTGGCTGTAAAGGTCCATTGGTCTACTTGGGAACACTTTCGTATGTTTGCATTGATCACAACCATCTACATAATCATGGACATACTTCATCATTGAAGGCCACCAATAGTTTCTGGAAATCAATTCTAAGGTTTTGGCACGTCCAGGATGTCCAGCCGGTGGAGAGTCGTGAAACAACTCTAGTATCTCTCGGCGGATCTCTTTATCATTTGGAACGTATACCAATCCTCAGAATAACACCAATCCATCTTCAACATTCCATTCTTTGATTCCTCTGCAACAATTGTACCGGTGCTGCTTTTAGCGTTTCTAGCGCTTTCATTACTTGGGCTCTTGTTCTGTGCTCTTTCTTATCTTTTTCATGAGCAAACTTTCTCCTTCTATGAGAATTTGGCCTCGTTTAGCAAGCATTGATTTTGAAAAATTCCAGTTTCCACATTTCAACAAATGCGGTCAGAATTATCGTTCTTCCTACCCCCCCCTCTGTGGTCTTCTCTCCGAGATAGACGGTCGGCTTTGTCATTGACTACACCAGGCTTATGTTGAAGCATAAATCATACTCTGCAGGAATAGACTCCATCTGGCTTGCCTTCGTGTCAACTTCTGACTCATCATAAAATACTCGAGATTCTTGTGATCTGTCCAGATCTCACATGTTGGGGTTTTCCCTGCACATAGTGCCTCCATTCTTCAACGCTCGAATGATTGCTAATAACTCTTTGTCATGAATGTCATAATTTCTTTCTGCATCATTCATTGATTTCGAGTAGTAAGCCACTGGGTGCCAAAGTCATCTTCCATCAGTGAGATTAGAATTGCTCCTGTGCGTAATTGGAAGCAACCGGTTTCTATTTTCATTTTCTTCTCAACGTCAGGCATTACTAAGACGGGAGCTTCTGTAAAATGTTTCTTTAATTCATCGAAAGTGTTTTGCTGTCTCTCTGTCCAGTCCCATTTGGCATCTTTCTTAGCAAATCATTCATTGGTCTAGCAATGTCTGAGAACCCAAGTATAAATCTTCG
>NW_024541181.1:0-5406 GCF_016647625.1 Suillus subalutaceus
CTATATCCTAGTTTTGGTGCAATTGATTCCGCTCTTGCCAATCTCTCTGATCACGTGTCGCTTGACTTGCTTTGAGTGCACGTCGCTAAAGTTCCCTCATAAGTCTGATTTTCGCAATGTAGGGATCGCTATTGATAGTCGAGCTATAATCTAGTCGCTATCGGGCATTCCACTTGCACTATCATACCTTATTCCTTGCTTTCCCTTCTTTTGATTTCTTCTCGCTGTCACTAGTCAGACATCGCATAGCGCTATCACATAGGACAATTTGCATAGCACTCCTCACTTATACGCACGTTTCTCTGTCGGAACTCACTTGTCACTAGTCGCTGATCGCTACAGCGCTACTCATTGGTTTTTTGGTCTTAGGTCGCTATAGGTTATTAGCCCTTCACATCATCGCTACCCTTGCATATTTGAAGGGAGTTGCTTCAATAGCAGTCCTCTTGGGTCGAATACTACACTCGCACCTATTTGGATAAGTAGCGCTAGTTTCTAACCAGCCTAGTAGCTATTACTCTTTCACACCGGAATATATTAGTCAAAGAGATAATTCAAGAGACAATTCAGGAGGTTTACCAGATCAGACATGAGTGGAACACATTGGGTTGAGACACATTAGTCGAACAGACAATTCAAGAGACAATTCAAGAGGTTATTCAGGAGGTTCACCAGGTCAGACACGAGCGGAAACACATTGGTTGAGACATGTTAGTCGAACAGACAATTCAAGAGACAATTCAAGAGGTTTACCAGGTCATACATGACCGTAACACATGCGAGTCACCAGAACAACTGAGTTGCCAGAACACATCAGTCAAGGAGACATTTCAAGAGACAATTCTGACCATGGTGGATGATACAGATGATATCAGCCGGAGTTCAAATCTTGCTTGAACACTAAATGAGACAGATGGTGCTAGTTGAGGAGCAAGGTCAGCAACGCTTGCGTGATTATTCAAGTTTGGCCACAAAGATCTGTTGCCAGCGGTACTAAGCAGCTCCTCCCACTAGCACCGATTGATCCTCCAATTCCCATCTGTGATCCCAGAGTCGATGCTTCCCTCAATAGGCATTCGATTAGTTTCATGCCCTCCAGGACGCGCTCCTCTTCAAGCCATATAGGAAGTGCACATTCTTTGAGATTACACTGATGTCTTCTGAAAAGCTCATAAATGCCTACAAGCGCAAATTTGAAGTAAATGACTTACCCAGGATAATACATAAGGTCATACACAACTGGCAAACTCAGATTTGCAAGAGGATGCCCGCTCTCCAGATCCAGGCCCAGTAAAGGCATGGCCTCCTGCAGTCTGGAAGGATTTTTGAGAGAGAGAATTGATAGAGAGGATGAGCGCTCTCCAGATCCTCCAGAGACCAGGTTCCAATAATGCCTATAGCCAGTCCACGGTCCGAGTAAAGCAATTCTGAATATGATGAGCAATACGAGTTGGAGTGAGTGTTCACATGCAACTTTCTACAGATGGGCAAGACAAAGGGCAATTAGAGGAGGTAAGATGGTGAGAAGAGAAGGTAAGACTCGGACCCTATGTCTTTGGCTCAAGATTGAAGTAACATTATAAATATCAACACCTACACAACCGTTATGATCATTATCCCCATGCCCAACCAATGGAAAAATTTTACTCCCAGTGTTCTGACCTTCAGGCAGCTCCACTGGAGGTAATTGCGTCACATATTCTTTGCATGTGGAAAGCATGCCAGACAGACCATCAGATTGTCCTTGAGCTGCAGAAGCATATTGACACAACTCGCTACGGCATCAGGTAAGTCACAGGGTTTTTATTCCTCATACATAATGTAACGTTAAACACTAGATGTACCAAATTTCTCGAAATCTGCAAAGCAATTGGTCTTCAACGGACCCGTCAGCAAGCGCATACTGTTGAGTCTATTCACAATGCAATGGTCGAGTTACATGCAATCTATCCAAATGCGGGAGCACATGAAATGGCAAGCTTACTGTAAGGTAGAAATCGCGCAAAAGAGACCAGTGTCACGTGATAAACGTTACAGAAAGGTGACAGAATGCAAATTAACAATTAACATACCATAGAGCTCAGAGTTACAGAATTTGAAAAGATGACATTGACAAGAATTATGCTACACAGAAACTTATCTTTTCAGAACTATGATAAATGAGCTAACGAGTGAGATAATCGATGTTCTTGAAAATGTGCCGCCAGTGGAGTGTGAAGCTGAAAGTCCAACACATCATGCCGCAAAGCCGTGGCACTGGTGATCTGTAGCATGGTATGGGCAACAACAAGACCTGGCGAAAACGGCGTGGTGACGCCTTGCTGCATGGCAAGCATTCAAGAAAGCAAAGGCTCCACTGGTAACAGGTTCTGATCTATAGAATGATGAAGAAGTGAGTAGTTTTTGCAAGTTTCACTGAAAACAGAGCTCGCTGATATGTCTATAAAGTTTGAAAATACTGCATCAGCACCCATTTTTACCGCGGAGGATCGTATGGACACACCAGAATCGACTACACAGGCACAGATCCCCTTGGCAGACATGGCCAACACTTTAGACAGAGCAAAATGTGATTCATTCACTGGATGCAGTGCCTTTGTCATCCATGCGACGGTATGTTTTTTATTGATAATCAGATCCAATGACATCAGCTGACAAGTAAATCTCAGCTTCGCAACTCGTTCTGCACGATTCATTGATGCTTATCAAAAGGGATTAAACGGTGTGAGAGCTGCATGGGCTATCAAGAGGTACCGAGGGCATTGTGTCCGACTCCTTCCTCCCAGCATCATGCAAGAATTTGATGATGCTCACTCGACTGCCTGAGCCTGAGTCTGACCATCTATTTTCTCAACTTTATAGACACTATTTACATCATAGTATAGTCCTACTTTTCACATACACTACATACATACTTAGGTCCTGCATCTTGCAAAGTACTATAGACACTCCGACCACTGGCACGTTCGGCAGACTTCGGCATCAACTGTTCTGCACAGCGTCACACTTTGTCACCTCACGTGAGGTTGGTCGGTTTTGCATGGTGTCTACCTTATCATGAGCAGGATATGAGCGTGGCTAGGTGATATGACTGTGCTGACTGTACTGCATTTAGGTTGCTGACTCTTTTTCATCTTAGGAGTGTCATAACATCATACTTTGCAGTGTTTGAACCTGATCTTGTCCGTGAGCATAAGGCACGTCGCCTTCAAAGAAGGCGATTCTGGGCCGCTGGCGTGAATGACTTGTTTGCAGGTCGATCAGCACGATGTGAAAATCACAACCTGACTAGATACCTGTAAAAGTACTTAGCCAGTATATGAGGTCTTAGCTCTGCCTAGCTGCTTTACTTGCAAGCAAGAGCGTTCGACCCTAAAGGGGGTCTGCTGTCTAGTTAAGTCGAAATATGTCAGTACTAGGCAAGGAGTGGAACTCGAATAGAAAGGTCGAGTCCGATGATAGGAGATGAAGTCCAACATAGGGGATACCGAGTCCGATGTTTCGGGGATCGGGGAGGACGGGAAAGCAAGGGAGAAGTAAGGAAAAATGCAGGGTTAGGATTGGGAACACAAGGGAATGTTTAGGGAAATGAGCGACTGAGGTTCAGATCATAAGGAGAGGAAATCAGGTATATTCAGCAGGTATAGGGGATAGGGACTAGGTAGGGTGACCAGTATCAGGGAATTTCTCCCTTCTACAGAGTGGTCCAGTATGATCACCTATGAAGTCCTATTTAACTAGCTACGTGCGAGTCCAGGATACAGTAGGCGAAAATAGTAGCTCATCGTCGGACCCAATTAAGTATGTAAAAGCACATGAGGTGCTGCAGCCAGTGGGAATCCTCGTAATATGGCGGGTTGCGTCGGGGATGGCCAGGGGTGAGTCGCACGACATGGGGTATGGTCAGGAGTTGTATACTAGCTTCATACGAGCCTAGCAAAAATATAGTTGTCACAATGATAAATGGCTCAAGTTTGGTCTGGGGCTGCACATGGGGTATTGAGCCGTTCTCTGGCCACATTATGTGGATCCGAGTCTGGCACTCTAACAGAAATCCGCAGTTGATTCTTACCTAACACCTTGACATGCTTGAGGAACTTGGCCGTTGACATGCACGAAACCTGTTTCGTACATGGTCATGGCAAATTTATGATACATGCAATTCTGCTTTATGTTTTTTTATGATGTTTCAATGCAACTACGTTGCTCAACATCATGTTTTGTTTTCAAATCGAGGACGATTTATTTATTGTTCCCTGCGGATGACACGCACGAAGCCTGTTTCGTACATGGTCATGGCAAATTTATGATACATGCAATTCCTTACTATAGTCTATGCACTTCCCCTGAATTTCTATACCCTACTTCAATTTACTTTGGACATTTCTGAGCATGTATCACCAAGATACGACTTAGTGGTTCAAATTAAATACTTAATGTACCCTTTATCCTTTCTATAACTCTTTATTTTATTTACCCCTATGACAAACATATGCCATGCCACTTCATTTGTATTTGTGTACTTAAGGCTGTGGTACCAAACAAGTTGACAATACAAATAAACAACTTTGGATTGGTAACCAAACAAATGAGTCATAATGAGTCATGTCTGCTATGACTCATACTGAGTCATCTTTCTTACTAACTCATTCCATGACATTCCATGACATTCTATAGTTCTTTCTCAAACATTCTTGAATATTCTATAGTACATTAGTAATCAGTAGCACAGCCACTAGTCTAGTAGTATATAAGGGGGCTCATTTTCCCTCTTGTGAAGCAATCAATTTGATTCCCAAGTATTAACAGAGTGAAGCACAGTTAGGGGAACGTAGGGGAACATTCTTTCACCCCTTAGATTCTTTGTCCCCATTATTTGAGTAAACATTCAAGTGGATATCAGGAGAAATATTAGCTTATTAGCTCCATTGTTTTGACATTATACTTCACATTCTTCAAAAGTATCTGGCCACATTCTTGAGCCACATTTGATTACATAATCTTCAATTAGCACATTCTTAAAGCACATTATACTTCACATTCTTCAGAAGTATTTGGCTACATTCTTGAACCATCTTTGATTCTATCGTCTTCAATCATTCTAGTTCTCTTTTAGACACAGGAAAAGTTCTGTGGGGAGAATTTCACATATTATTCATCAATTAGGGTAGACACAAATAAGACCTACAATCTGTCAATGAATATTAAGAGCTTGGCCACTTAAGACTACATCAAGAAGGTGTACTCTATTCTGGACTGCGTCATTACTCATTGTGAGATCCTGAGCAGCAGAGAGTTGGTTTCAAGGCCACGTATTGGGACGATCCTGCTAGTGAATTTGTTCTCCATTGCTGAAGTATTAGTAAGGAATATCCAAGAGGGATATATATAGTATAGTTTAGTTCA
>NW_024541182.1:0-5364 GCF_016647625.1 Suillus subalutaceus
GCGACCGTAGCGGGCTCTGCGCGTGCGGCCTTGCGCGTTATCGGGCTCACGCGTTCCGAAGCCGATTGCTCAAATTTCAAACTGCACTCTGTTTATTAAACTCGTGGCTTGCCATGACAGCAATGCAGGAAAACCTTCTGAAATTAGTGCCAGCGCTGTCTTTGTTATTCGCTCCACCGAGGGATATAAATTTGGACGCACTGACATGATTGGTCCCGCCTGAAATACCCTTCGATGTCTCATCCAGTCATATCAGAATTCGACATTATCTTTGCTGGAGGCGAGTAGTAATACATCTTGAATTGATGGTTCTTTGACATAACGCTGTATCGCGGTTCAGGCGGTACCACAGCTTGTGTTGTCGCAGGCCGCCTGGCTGCGTGGGACCCCTCGCTAAGTATCTTGATTCTCGAAGGGGGCCAACACACTCTCAATCAAGCTGCGCATGTGCACCCTTACCGATTTCCAAGCCCATCTGGCGCCTACGAGTACCACCATGACATTCAACGTTGGGAAATCCAAGTCCGCGTCTCAACGGTCGTGCTCCGATCGTTCAATGTGCCCATTGCATTGGTGGAGGCTCAAGTGTGAATGGTTTGTAGCATTCTTGCACTAAATGGCGTGATTCTGATATGTCGGCTCGGTCAGCTATGGTTTACACTCGTGCGCCTGCCCTCAGATTTTTGATGACTGGGGAGCCGATGGGATGGGAATCTAGAACTTGATTCCCCTCATGAAGAAGGTCCTGATTGAATATCTTTAATTTCTCAAGCTGAACTATTCATTACTTAGCTGGAGACTTATGAGGTGCAGGCCCGATCGCCCAACCCACGGGTACGGTGGACCTATCAAAGTGTCCTCTGCTAGATGCAAACTACGTGCCAGCGAAGAGTTCATCCGTGTTGGCACAACGTATCACAAGAGGCAATATGTCGAAGACCACTGATGATTAGAAACATGCAAACATACAGTGTGCGCCACCTGACTTTCTTTCTCCGTGTGCGGAATCCGTTAACGAGATCCATTTTAGCCATGGCGAAGTGAGCTTGTGCTCGTCATCTATTTGTGAATTGACCTGATATGAGAAGGTACGTTGACGGGATAACAGGAAGGCGTTCTGATGCGGCGCCACCACTATGTCTACAACCAGGCTCACAATGCAAATTTGCAATATGGGTCGCAAGCGCGTGAAGCGTGTGATTTTCCAGTGAGTGTTTGCACACAAGTCGGGGCCCAACTGCTGATGTCTTTTTCGAATGGAAGAGAATAAGCGTGCCGTAGGTGTCGAGTTCACCAGCGATCCAGTGTCTTGCCCAGACGCGGGTCAGTCATCAAGCATCGTGAGAGCATCAAAGCTTGTTATTGTCTCTGCTGGGGGCGTTCGGTCGCCAGCCATTCTCGAGAGGTCTGGGATCGGTGCCGAAGCGATTCTCAAGCGGTGCGATATACAGCAACTGGTGGACTTGCCTGGCGTCGGAGAAAATTATCGCGGTCCGTGTTCAACCATTTATCTCATAATGTTAACTTAGGGTTAAGAATCACAACATCGTCTCTGTTCCATACTTTGCTGCTGACTGGAGCTATTACTATGGATCCGCTCTGGCGTGGGAAGGAGGTGCTGGTCCAGGTAACCATGTTCTCGTCATATTTTGAGTCCCTCTAACACGGCCCGGGAAATATTATAGAACACCTGGCGCAATGGAAAATTAATGGCAAATCACTTGTTGCCCAAAAGTGGTACAAAACCTTCAATGCTGGTGATGTATTGATTGGCATTTCAGTGGAAGTGATGCAAAAATCAAATGGCGTCCTGACGACAACGAGCTGAAAGCCATGGGTTCAACCTTTCAACCACGATGGAAGGAGTTCTTCCAGGACCGCCCAGACAAGGCTGTTGCAATATTTGCTCTTTCTGAAGGGTGTGTACACATTATTTTGCTTTGATGACTTACGAATGCTCAAACAATAACCAGATACGCTGGATCACTCTTCGACTGAGCCTTCCTCCTCGCAATTACTTGGCTGCTTTCTATTTCACAGTACTACCCCCATCCACTATCTCGAATCTTTGTTCTGAATTTTCCAATAGTTGTACCCGCGTCTGCCGGCCGTATTCATATCAAATTGGACGAGAACGGCCGGGAAGGAATCGACTTCAATACAGGCTACCTTGATGAGTGAGTCGGCCAATTTCATCTCACTGAATACTACTATAATCCACACAGTCCATCCGATATTGTACCTTCTTAACTTTGGGATACAAAAAGATGCGCGAATTCTTCGACGCATGCCTTCATACAGAGGTGAAGTCCCCGCCGGCCATCCTTGTTTCCCAGAGGGAAGCGCTGCAGTCTGCAGAGAACGACCGGTCCGGTGGACTTGAATGCAGCCTGACTTAAGTCTACACAGCAGAAGATGACGAGGCGATCGATCGATACAATCGTGACCGGCAGTATGTCCTATCCTATCATTATGTTAAAATGCTGAATCGATACTCAGTGCAAACGACATGGCATTCGGTATGTACAGCTGGAACTTTCATGCTTTCACATGAGGTACCTGAACCTTGCAGTGTGTAGCTCGAACTTGCGCCATGAACCGAGGAGCAGATCAAGGGGTTGTTGACGCTCGGCTAAACGTCTACGGCGTGACAACCTCAAGGGTTGCGGACATGTCAATTGCGCCGAAAATGTTGGCACAGTGAGTGCTGGTCGGGGATCATTTGACTGTGCTGTCTAAAGCGTCTCTCTAGAACACATATTCGACAGCGCTTCTCATTGGAGAGAAGGCTGCGATGATCATTGCTGATGAGCTGGGTATTGAAATGCAGATCATACAGGAGTTCGTCAGGGGAAAAGTCCTCGATCGCGTCTGTGATAGGCTGTCTTCTCGCAAATAATGATCATTCAGCTATGTACTTTACGCTGTCGATCATTCGATGCGCGAATTGGAACTGTGTCCTCGAAATAGTGAGGACAATATAAGGATTGACCTTCCTGGCAAGGATCAGCCACTACTGTCGGCCTTTCCCTTACACGCGCATCTTGCCAGCCGGTCAGTGCTAGTAGCTTCTACAGCCGCTGTGCAGGAACCGCACATATTGCCTCATATCTTCATTAGTTCCTTCATATTCCTGATTACTGCCGCCGGCAGCTTTGCAGCCTTCGCAGCTTTGACCCCGGTCCGCTCTAATCTCGACTTTTCGGCATGGAATCACGGACCAAATGGTATGAAATTGCTGGATTCTTATCAACTGATACACGATATAATGCCTCCTACTATGGTTTCGATGTTTGCAAGGTACGAGTTCCCGTGGTCGGCGCTCGATTACAGGATATGGAGACAATGGTAGCAGATGGTGGTTTTGGAAGTGCACGCAGGGTTAACAGGTAGATTGCTTGATGTGCACGATGGAACGGGCAAGGACTGCAAGGAAACCAGGCCAAACCTCTATGGCGGGAGGAGGCGGCTCTATCTATCGAGGACCGACTACGACACGCCGCAGGACTACCAACTACGAGCCAGGACCCCTGGCACTCCCGACCTGATCCGTCCTGCTGGAGCGCCCCGCTCCAACGACCTAACGAAGGTGTTTTCTGTGTTAATCGCTGTCACATGAAAGTATCAGTCAGATGATCGTCCGACTTCTACGATAGGCACAGATTTTGCCTTACACAAAGTAAAACTGACTGAATGATGCATTCGTCACAGGGGTCGCGCGATGATAAGTATACCAATTGAGGTATGACCGAGATTGGATATTGCCTTAGCCTAACGGGTCGACGCGATGCAGTTAATGATCACTGAAAACCAACGTTCCCCGGGATGATATAACCTGTACTAATATTAATTACTACAAGTGCTTGCCGCTGCGCGGCTCCTGGAATTCTGTGAGTTTGCGTCTAGTACTATAACGGATTTTTTTATGCATCAAATATTCAATATATTGTCGTCTATTCTTTGCTGCGGAAATAGCATCGAAATCCTTGCGCATGTACATGTGAGCAATGAAACAAAGTATGTACGAAGCTTAGTTGCATGGAGATGGTACAATCACGCTATGTGTCGATAACTCAAATTTCTCGCAGTATACATAGCCATCTTTAGCAGGAGCAGAATTGTGTCCTCCTATAGTTCCCACGGCTACCATGTCAAGGACTCATGAGTTCTCTGATGATGTCATGAGCGGTAGGTAAAACCTCATCTACACACGTTCTGCGATTTACGCTCTATGAGGATGCGCAACTCCTCGCAAATTCTGATTTTGTTGATGTGCAGAAAGCCCTCGATGCTGGTGTTCCGTTCTACTTGTCCGCCAATGGCGTTATCCTGACAGACGGCAATGAAGGGTTCCTGTCACCAACCTATTTCCAGCGGGTGGAGTTTGCCAAGGGACGCTCGCCGGTACCAAGTTGGGAAGGCGCAAGACCAGTCGTACCACGGGCATCACTCGCTCAGTCCTCACTATCCGCCCAGGGTCTTCAAGTTGCACAATCAGATTCAAATACAAGTGAATCTACATAATTTGCATTCAAAGCGCCGGCACGCTTTGTTTCAGTATTTTTGATACTGGATGGCATATTATTCTCGCTTCTTCCGCAATGTTTGGTCACTTCTCCATGTCTTCCAGCTCTTCTTCCTCTAGAATTTTTCGTGACACCTTGCTTCGAGCACGAATCCTAGACCCATAGAAGAAAAGTACCTGGCCCCAATTTAATATTGACCTAACAGGTAGCTGGTTTTTGTCTTACCCATGGAATGGGCACGAGCGCTGCACCTATGCATCCAAACACGGTCAGACCCCATCTATACGTCAAGCGAGCAAACGTTTTGTCGTGAAAAGAGGAAAGATTGATGCGGCCAAATTTCCTGGGGATTCGTGGCATTAAAAAGGATGTGAGAGGCGTGCAGGAGACGAACTCACGACACAGGCTTTGGCATGCAATGGCTGACGATGCATATGTCCCATAGCTATGAGATTGATGAGTTTCATTCAACCGCGCAGGTCAAAAATATTTTCACCAGTCTGCGAGATACAAGAAGACCACCATGTAAATCACAAATCCGCCGGACATGAATATCTTGAGAAATGTCAGTCTCACAACTGTGACGGAGATGCGTAGGACAAACAGTGAGACCGATTGCTGGCGCTATCCAATGTATTTCCGGTCTTGCTGTCCAAGCGTAGATGAATATCCCGATTGGTATGAAGAATGCCGCAACACAAGGAAGATAAAGACGCGCTTCCTGACGTTTCCGAGGATAATTTTTTCTAATTCGAACAGGTCGATGATCCATAGATGTGCAATGTGGCCAGCGCATGCTTACTGATATAACTTTTCCTGATAGATGTTGGCAAGTATC
>NW_024541183.1:0-5356 GCF_016647625.1 Suillus subalutaceus
TGAGTCCAAGTGCCGAGTGCCAAGTGCCGAGTGCCAAGTGCAGAGTGCCCCGATGCTTTCAGCATTAACACCCAGATAGCCCATGCTCTCAGGGGCCCATCAGAATTTAGATCATCTCAAACAGATGTGATTTAATGTGTCCCAAGTGCTGAGTGCCGAGTCCCAAGTGCTGAGTGCCGAGTGCTGAGTTCTGAGTTCCGATTCCAAGTTCCGAGTTCCGAGTTCCGAGTTCCGAGTTCCGAGTTCCGAGTTCCGAGTTCCGAGTTCCGAGTTCCGAGTTCCGAGTTCCGAGTTCTGAGTGCCAAGTGCCCCTATTATATCGGGTGAATTTCAGCATTGGAAGTTTGATGCTTTCGATGTTTGTGATGGTCGGGTCTCGATGCTTTCGGGCAGTAACATGTAGATAGCCCTCAATCTCAGGGTGTGGCAAATTTAGATTGTCTGAAAGATATATATTTGAGTGAGATATATGCAAAATACCACACACTGACTACCAAGTGCTGAGTGCCAAGTCTGAGTGCCGAGAACCAGTGCCGAGAACCAGTGCCGAGTGCCGAGTGCCGAGTGCCGAGTGCTGAGTGCCCTGATGCGTTCAGGCATTCAATCACTGTCAGGAGGTGTTCCCTCATCCACCTCAGTGCCTTCAGTGTTGCAATCAAGCTTTCTGCTGTGTGCTGAGTGCCGAGTGCCGAGTTCCGAGTTCCGAGTTCCGAGTGTTCCGAGTTCCGAGTTCCGAGTTCCGAGTGCCCTGATGCTTTCGGGTATTAACACCCAGATAGCCCTCGCTCTCAGGGACCCGTCAGAATTGAGATCATCTCAAACGGATGTGATTTGAGTGAGATATGAACAGAATACTATATGCCGGGTGAATGTTGGCATCAGAAGTTCGATGCTTTCGATGTTATTGATGTCGGGTCTTGATGCTTTCAGGCATGAACATGTAGATAGCCCTCAATCTCAGGGGTGTGGCAGAATTCACATTGTCTCAAACAGATATAATTTGAGTGAGATATTTGCACCATACTATGTATATACTGACTACCGAGTGCTGAGTGCTGAGTTTTGAGTTCCGAGTTCCGAGTGCCAAGTGCCGAGTTCCGAGTGCCGAGTTCCGAGTGCCGAGTGCCCCGAGGCCTTCGGGTATTAACATCCAGATAGCCCACGCTCTCAGGGGCCCATCAGAATTTAGATCATCTTAAACGGATGTGATTTGAGTGAGATATGAGCAAAATACTATATACCAAGTGAATTTCACCATCAGAAGTTTGATGCTTTTGATGTTATTGATATCAAGCCTCGATGCCTTCAGGCATTGACATGCAGATAGCCCTAGATCTCACGGGTCTGGCAGAATTTAGCCCATCCCAAATGGATAAGAGTTGAGTGAGATATGAGCAAAATCCCATATACTGTGTGTATTTCAGCATTGTAAGGTCAATGCTTTCCATGTTTGCAATGTCTAGCCTCAATGCATTCAGGCATTCACAAGCAGATAGAACTTGATCTCAGGGGCCTGTCACAATTCAGATCGTCTCACACGGATAAGACTTGAGTGAGATATGAGCAAAATATTAATATCAGGTGATTTTGATGTCAGGCGCCTTGCACACCAAGGGTAAGCACATAGCACAACAGGAATAAATCCTGTTGTCCTAGTATCCTTATATATTGCATATACTATCGAAGGGATGTTGGGGATCATATTTTGCCTCAAACAGACATGATTGAGGAGATATGAGCAAAATACAATTTATTGGGTGTGTCTGAGCTTCGCAGGTTCAATGTTTTGTTGTCAGCCTTGTGTGGGAAAAATTCTAAAACATCAGGAGAAACATAAAAACACATCATCAGGGACTGCATCAGGTTGCTATGATCACACCTATGTATAATATGATAGATTGGCTTCCAATGTACTGTTCCAGTCCTGAAACAGTATCTGTCAGTGGTATGTATCTCTAAATACAAAAAAACTCGAAATTCAAGGCAATCACTGTGCACTGGTGCAAGAAAGTTACAATCACAAGATATATACATCAGCAAAATATGATTTTGCCCACACGGTTACCAGAAGGTCACAAGCTTTGACAGTGCTTACTAGACTAAGGATATGATTGTCTTAACTCAATAGTCTTAACTTGCTAGGCATAATATAAGCTTTCTTAATAACCATGACTGTCATATCTTCCATAATAATCCTAACCCTCACAGCTTATGTATTATGTAGTAATCAACAATCATATTAGACTATCAAGTGAAGACTATCGTGTAATGACTATCAAGTTAAGACTACTGTATTTTATTCTAAGTCTGTACAATAGACCTGTGATACTTGATGAGTGTCAGCCTGAACAGTATATTAAAGATCACACTATCATACTACACATAGGTATGACTATTGAAGACATGATGTAGTGCCTTATGATGTGTTTTTATGTGTCTCCTGATGTGTTGAGAATGTCCTACATTACCTCATATGTCCATGTGAGGCCATATGAATTCTGTGACACTCCTGACATTAAGGGCTATCCACATGTCAATGAACACAGTCATCTAGGCCTCACATTGAAATCATTGAAAGCATCAAACTCCTGATGCGAAAATATGATCCAAATTCTGAAGGACCCCTGAGAGTGAAGGCTATCTGCATATCAATGCCTGAAAGCA
This sequence comes from Suillus subalutaceus, assembly GCF_016647625.1. Lineage (NCBI taxonomy): Eukaryota > Fungi > Basidiomycota > Agaricomycetes > Boletales > Suillaceae > Suillus > Suillus subalutaceus. Next base: position 2,665 of record NW_024541183.1, read on the forward strand.
TTGAGGCCCGACATCAAAATCATTGAAAGCATTGAACTTCCAATGCTGAAATTCACCTGATATATAGTATTTTGCTCCTATCTCACTCAAATCACATCTGTTTGAGATAATCAAAATTCTGATGGACCCCTGAGAGCAAGGGCTATCTGGGTGGTAATGCCCAAAAGCATCGGGACACTCAGCACTCGGAAGGCACTTGGCACTCGGGCACTCGGCACTTGGTACTCAGCACTTGGTAGTCAGTATATGGGATTGTGCATATATCTCACTCAAATTATATCTGTTTCAGACAATCTGAATTTTACCACACCCCTGAGATCGAGGGCTATCTACATGTCAATACCCCAAAAGCATTGAGACCCGACATCCAAAAACATCGAAGCATTGAACTTCTTGATGCCAAAATTCACCCGGTATATAGTATTTTGTTCATATCTCACTCAAATCACATCCGTTTGAGATGATCTAAATTCTGACGGGCCCCTGAGAGCGAGGGCTTTTAATACCCGAAAGCATCGGGTCACTCGGCACTCGGCACTCGGCACTCGGCACTCGGCACTCGGAACTCGGAACTCGGAACTCGGAACTCGGAACTCGGTTCTCTGCACTTGGCACTTGGTACTCAGCACTCAGTAGTCAGTGTGTGGTATTTTGCATATATCTCACTCAAATTATATCTGTTTCAGAACAATCTAAATTTTGCCACCACCCCCTGAGATCGAGGGCTATCTACATGTTAATGCCCGAAAGCATCCAAGACCCGACATCAAAAAATCGAAAGCATCAAAACTTCCAATGCTGAAATTCACCACGGGTATATAGTATTTTGCTCAATTCTCACCCAAATCACATCTGTTTGAGGTGATCTAAATTCGCATGACCCCCTGAGAGCGAGGGCTATCTGGTTTAATACCCGGAAGCCTCGGCACTCGGCACTCGGCAACTCGGAACTCGGCACTCGGCACTCAGCACTCGGCACTGGCACTTGGCACTTGGCACTTGGCACTTGGCACTTGGCACTTGGCACTTGGCACTTGGCACTTGGCACTTGGCACTTGGCACTTGGCACTTGGCACTTGGCACTTGGCACTTGGCACTTGGCACTTGGCACTTGGCACTTGGCACTTGGCACTTGGCACTCAGCACTCGGTACTTGGTACTTGGTAGTCAGTACTCTACTCGGTGATTCGAGTCTCGAGACTCGAGACTTGTGATTCGCAAGTCAAAATTTGAAACTAATGTGTAGTATCTTATGTATTTCTGTACTCATTTCACTGACTACCGAGTGCCGAATCTCGGTCTTGGGTATCAGGTCTCGGTACTCGGTACTCGGTATTTCCAGATGACAAAAATGTATATCATCTTAAATTTGAATTTTCTTAACTCGTAAAATGTATGACTTTCAGTTGGGTTTTGAATTTTGAGTTTTGAGTCTCTTGAGTCCCGAGTCTGGGTGTTCAGGGCTTGGGTTTCAGGTTTCAGGTTTTGGGTTTTGGGTTTTGGGTTTGGGTTTTTGGGTTTTGGGTTTGGGTTTTGGGTTTTGGGGTTTTGGGTTTTGGGTTTTAGTACTTGGTACTTGATATTACCCGATGTCGGCCCCACCCGTCTATGTAAAATTCTGCACTTCAGCCCACCCGTCTATCTAATATTACCACCCGTTGGCCCACCTGTCTATGTAATAAATAATTCACCTCACCCTCGGCCCACCGTCTATCTAATATTACCCCACATCGGCCCACCCTCTATCTAATAAATAATTCACCCCACCTTGGCTCACCCGTCTATCTAATATTTCCCTACATCGGCCCACCCTCTATCTAATAAATAATTCACCCCACCCTTGGCTCACCCGTCTATCTAATATTTCCCTACATTGGCCCACCATCTATCTAATAAATATTTCACCGCTCCCTCGGCCCATCCATCTACAAAATAATACTGATACGTCGGCCCCCGTCTATATGATACTATTTGCATACATCTCTCCTCAGGTCTATAATATATGTCAATCCTACTCTACATATTACCCACATGGCCCACCTCTCCCATAATAATATTTCTCCCGGCCCATCTGCTATCATCGATGATATATATAACATCAGCATAGATGGGCCCACCCGTCTCCATCGGAATAATATTCCTCCCCCCACCCGTCAACATCGGGTATACATAACATCGGCCCATAATCCGCTGGCCCGTATTACACGGGATATTATGTAGGTCGGGTGACCCATATAATACGGGATTTGTCACTGAAGGGGCTCACTTGAGAGTGTCTAAGTCCGAATCATTCGTGAATGCGACATCTTACCTAAGTTTATGTTTAACAACCCTTCCGACGAAAAAGACTAACCTAATAAGTACCTACCAAAACAAGGCATGAAAGTAAAGCACGAGTGAAAAACATTGAAGTTGACCCCTCCTCGGATGCGATCATAACTTGAACTCCACGATCACTGGCATGATGAACCTACGGCAACTAAAAATATCAAACTACTCAGAGTTTCTGTCCGGCCAATCTATGTATGTGTCCATCATAGTGTCAAGTGCCAGTGACCCTGTTTCCAAATTACTAGATGCAGACTCGGACACCACAGCTGCGTCACGGTCACCATCATTATGTTCAAGCTGAGACTCGGAAGCGGCCACAGCCTGAGCAGCAGCTACAACCACGTGCGACCACATCACACCA
>NW_024541184.1:0-5209 GCF_016647625.1 Suillus subalutaceus
ACTGTACCTATGTAGTTCCACCCAACTCGTGTAGTTTCAATTGTACCTTCTAATATGACGCTCACATGGGCAACTCGATCCGGCAAGTTTACGACGAGGGCGCTGATTCGACGGAGCGGGCGCTGATTGACGGAGCGGGCGCTGATTCGACGGAGCGGGCGCTGATGCGATCAGCGGAGTTTTATTTTGCAGTCGTTCACTATATCAGGCGCGTCCTTTCATCTCCTGCACTTTCTTTCTGATTTGAATGTTAATATAGATGTTATGTACGTATTGGTCGCAAAAATCTAATACGTTGTCTCACTCTGTTGGATATCCTCCCGGCATTCCAGCAAGGCTGCCTACTGTGTAGTGCGTTAGACCATTGTCACACTGTGCGTCGGTTCATGGACGCACCTCGCCCACCAATCAACAAACGTGGTTTTGCGCTTGGAATCGTGCCGAGGGAAAACGATCCGCGCTTCATGCTGTTCCAAATGTACTGTCCTACAGGTATGATGAAGTTGTCGTTGGTTTGAAGCTTGTAATGAACATTATCAATATAGATTGCTGTGACACGAATTCATCACCATACGTTTCTGTTGTCGTTTGTTCTGGGATTCTTGGGGTTCTCTGCACCCTTGGAGTAATGCTTCGACATGATGTCATCCACTTCCATACCTAACAATGCACCATCGAGTGCCGCATAGATGCGCTCGCGTAATAGGTCAGTTGTTGGATGCCCCCCTTCACAATGACGGCGGAGATACTTGTTTATCGCCTTCTTTAGGCCGCAAACAAGTTCTCTTTTCTTCAAAGAAAGGTGCCCTACATCCTGACTGCTGCTGGCGTCACTGGCAATGTTGGCCATCAAGATCTGCGCCTGAAATTTCTTGAACACGGTGAGTCCGCGAGCCTGTCTGTAAGACTATGTTGCTAACCTCATCGCCGCTACATCAGGGCTTTGAATTAAAACATCTTGCGCACTTCCCAATGGCCCGCCGGGTGATTTGGGTTCGTCAATGGACATGGCGGATCCCATCCACATGAGCTGTGTGTTTAGCTGGGAAGGATCAGTTGAGTAGTTTCTTCATCAGATCACGCTCACTTCATTTACCATCTCCTGTCCCAGACGAACATCGTACTCGTTGAAACACATGGCAAACCTCCTCGTCAGAGGTGCTGTGATTGATTTCAGCTTTTTGTTCCCTGACGCCTCCATGGGTGGTGAGGGCCGAACATATGGATTGAAGCGTTTGCTACGGATTTGAGTGGGTTTACTGCAGGGTTTACTGCAGGGTTTACTGCAAGGTGATGTTAGTGTAGACGGCATAAGTGAGTTGCAGGATTGAGAAATTCGTGTAACTTTTAAATCAAGTCCTATGGTATGCATTTAGGCCATCTAGAATTTTATCCCGTAGTTCGTCAATTGTATTCCCTTGGTGATGAAACATTTCTGGTTTATCCCCTCCGCAGGTGAGAAACTCTGGTTTATCCTCTGGTTTATCCCCCGTTTAATTAAGTGATCAATTTAAGGCCTACTGATCAATTTTCGCGACCAAACAACAAGCTTCTTCGGAACAATCACTTCGAGCAACTTAAAGCGAGGTCCTCTTCAATCCTTCTAAGTAATTTTGCGATGGGAAACTCGTTAAGTCACATTTCTGGTCGGAAATCCGTTTTCCAGGAGGTACGCTCCTTATATTCATTCCATTTGGTTGTGACCTACAATTCGTTATACACAGTCCCGGGACTCCTTGTTGACAACTACCCTCTCTGGCACGGTGAGGCCCTCACGCGTACATAGGCACTTGCTAACTGATGATTTGTAGGACATCGGCACTATAGCAAAGGCACCCTTGAAGCGTAAATTTAATTCTAATGACGACTGGCTATCCCCGCGAAAGCGACGCCTCCTGGAATCTTATTCCACCGGCGACATAAGCCAGGTTGTTGTTGCGGTACATCTTAATTTCTAACCTTGCGCATCGGTGTTTGATCCAGTTTCAAGCCTCAAACGATACATCGTCGCAACACTGACTTTACAAACCCCTCGGCCAAGCGCTTGTACAGGGAGGCGGTACGGAAAAACCTCATACAATATATTTGCGTCCGCTGATCTCGACCCTAGTCTGATATTTTCCTGAAGCGTAAAGCGGATGCTAAACTAGATCCCTTTTCAATAAAACGCGTCATACTGTATGAGCCTTGTCACGCCCCGGCATTCATATGGTCCCTACCCGCTGAAATTCTCTTTGCTATCGTCGCTCTTTTAGGAGTGGAAGATTTGCGCTGTGTTACTCAAATTTGTTCTCTGTTAAGAGAAATCGCCGGTCCCCTCTTCTTCATCAACCGGAACTTCCCAACTTCACCGCAGGACATGTTTCACATCCGTGTAGACTCGCACAATTTTGACGTTCTACTTACTTGGATACGTATGGATACCTTTCGTCCTCCGCGTATGATGTTGTGTTGGTTAGATCCTGATCTGCGGTCCACGCAACTCTCTGCATTTTCGTACTTTCTCCAGTCCGTCCCCCATAAATCCATACGATATATAACACTTTTCTGGAATTTTGACATTCTCACTTGCTCAGTTCTCCCTCAGATCGTTACAGTCCTCGAGAACATCCGCGCCTCCGGCTGCGAGGATATGACATGCATGTCATTCCACGGTCGCGTTGGCTCATATGCATCATCCGTCACTGGACTCACCAGAATTCAGGGGGATGTGGGCGTGAACCACCTCAAAACCTTTGATGCGTCATCACAAGCATTATTTTCCCCCGAACTCCTTGCTTTCACAATCCAGACCATTCGCTTTTCCTCTTTGGAAAGGCTCCGACTCAGTTCCATCAAACTCAGTCCTTCACACTGGGACAAACTGCTGCGGCACTTGACCATCCCAACGCTCGTCGAACTTCGAGTCGATGCTGATTGTGCTCCATCTACGCTCAATCGCTTTCTGGCCCGTCACCCCGGCGTCCAAGACCTCAGTATCATTCCGCGACCTGGTTGCCTCTGGAGGACCCATCGAGTCAACCCTCCTTTAGTGTTATCGGTATCTACGCTAGATGGCCCTTTGTCTCATGTCCTCCCAGTCCTTCGGAGTCACCATAAACCACCCACCCTCTCCTGCTTGCTCTCTCGTTGCAAGCCCACGATGCTTCACCTGACTACCTTACTGCCGTCCTACAATGTATCCGCTATTGCAATAGCGTTGGATACCTCGACCTTTCCCTACCTCCGCAGAGTCATTCCCATTCGGCAATGATTTACTCAGGTACCCAGTCAGCAATTCATGTTAAGCACTTGGGGATTTTTTCGGACGTTGCAGGCTCGTGCTCCACTTCGGCGGGAGATGCATTGGTACGTGTTTGTTAAAGCGCTATTTCAATACCTGAATACTAACTGTAGCTCCAGGCGTTATCTGCTTCGTGGATTGAAGCCTTTCCTCGAGTCAAACGTGTTAGCATGCGAGGCTGTTCCAATCGCACTGCCGAGTATCTTGTCAACAAGATGCGCAAATTTGCTGCTGCTGATGTCGAACTGTCTGTGAAGCTGCATACTGAAGATTCCTTGTAATTTATGGTTTGTTACGCGCCCGCCTAGCTTGTCCATCTCCTCAGAATAAAATACTCAAAGGCTGCATTTGCGTGTATGATACTGATACTTACAATGATATGTCCTGCTGTACTGCTAGCGCTATATATTCCATCCAAAAGGGCGCACATAGCGTAACGCAAATTGCATCCGCGGGCGTTTCGCTCCATATATAGAATCCTACTTTGCAAATTTGACTGACATATTTTCCAATGCACCAGCCGCCAATGCCCGCCAAAAATTCCCAGCGGGCGCTGGGTGCCAAATTCTGGCGGAGCTTGATTATGTAGTCATTCACTATATTAGGTACGTTCTCTCTGTGCTTTACCTCTTTCCTATTGTCTTACCGTTAATACCCTATACTTACGTGGATTCCAGGCTCGCTCACTCATGTACCTTAAATATAGCACTACTATGTACTTATATACTTATCGTGATGTTTTTATTTACGTTGAGCGTTCGAGATGTGGTGCGTTGTTCCCTTGACGGGATGAACGTGATTGAAATGAAAAGTTAGTCCATTATGCGCGAACAGCGACCGCATATCAAATTTCGGCCCCCCTGTAAGTACCTCCGCCGACTTGATGATCAGTGCTAACTACTTTCCCTATCGTCGCTCTCATATATCCCACAAGACCAGCGAAGCCAGTTGTACATTGAAGTTCGTTAGATGCCTAGCCGAACATTCCTTTGCAAATGTACGCAATGCTGCGAAGTTGGAGGTGACGGAGTGCCTAGTAATCCTGGCGGCAAACAACTGCCCGTCGCGATGAAGCATGTACATTCGTTGCAAGCTGCCAACATCGCTTCCTCACTTCGTGAAGCTTCTGTGCTTCATCTTGCTCGTCAGACCTTAGAGCCCGGTGATTCACGTCACTTCACAGATCGTCAAGCGTCGTCCTCCCAACCTTTGGCTCACCCAACACATTCACCCACAACATCGACGCCAGTGGATGACCTTGCTGCTGAACTATTCGCGATCACCCTAAGCGACGAGGGCGACCCAGATAGTCATAGCAAACTCTGGGTCTCCCGATCAGAGGTTCAACGGGACAAGGGAAAAAGCTACTCTCTGGATGCTACGGCCAATCTGATGTCTGGACTCACTCTGGATGATACGCAGTAAGCATCGTATCAGACATCACCTTATATCGAGCCCTCTAATTAGGTTGTTTCTTAGACATATTGCCCGTGCTCTCCAGGCTGTTGGAGTGCGGCGCCAGTCAAGGGCTCAAGTAACTTTGAACATTGTAGAGTCACAGATTGCTAGAGCTCGTACTCGAATTTTCTCCGCGACTTCTCGCGATGTACTATGTCTCATACGAGATGAGCTAGGTGGAATAACTACAACCCTCAGAAAAGTCAAACACAAGGTCTCCTCCATCGTTTCTCGTAGAAGCCAGCTGGAAGCCTCGTGCGATGAAATGCATAGACTGCTCACCACAAGGAAAACGACCTTCCTGTGTCATCTCAACCAGTCGAGTTTGATTCTTGTGAGTTCCATGCATTTCCTCCCTATGTTCCTCCGACTAATGTCCTATAAAGCACATCATTACGATTTGCCAATCGACTACTGTGACGAGGTTGCCCAACTATCCCTCTTTTTAGGGGCAGTTTCTGTTGTCAT
>NW_024541185.1:0-5196 GCF_016647625.1 Suillus subalutaceus
CTAGTACTTGACCCTCATGCAGCTACTACTTGTCAGCTGCCAAAAGTCTATCTGTCACCTGCGTCATCCCAGCCCTCCAGCACCTTCTCTTCACCCGACCATGCCCAATCAGCAACTCATGGAGCCGAGCGCATAGTAGCCGCAGGACACGTCAGCGAATGCTGACGTGGCGCGAACGCACGCGCACAGCGAACGTGATAAGCTCTAGTGTCAGAGGCAAGAGGAGGACAAGAGATCCAGGATGAACGGCTTGCTAATGAAAGGTGTATGTTCTGTTTCTGCATTTGTTTATACTACTAACAAGTTTGTATGGCACTACAAGGACGAACAGGGGTCATGTGCTGTTAATAAGGGTTTTTTAGCGATGTTTATTGTCTGTTGGTGCGATGCACTATGGTAGACAATATACTGTGAACAGCCATGTACTTTTACCAGTTATGTGATGTCCGTGCATCATTCTGAGGATAGTTAAAGGTGATAGGGAATAGGTGTGTTGTTTAAACTCCTTTCTCTTCGTCGTCGCGTTCTTCTGCAAGTGGTGTGACATCCCTGAATATCTGTTCCAGTCTGCGTGCTATGGATGAAGCGGAGCAATGGTTTTTTTAATGCATTGTCTGTTCAACGGATTCTTTTAATACAAGTCTTCAGTGTGAGAGTCACGTGGTATCCTCAGGTGCTCCTGGGACTTCCAATACATTTTTTTGTGAAGAAATAGGCCTCGACACCGGAATTAAAGTCCGAAATTTGAGTGGTGCCACATCTGGTTTTCGACTTCGACTTTGATGTCTCCTTGCACCGTTTGCGTCGCAGTTGTGCACCAAGAGCTGTTTCTTTATGGAACACGCCATGAAACTCCCTAGGTCCTTTGCTCGTCCAGCTATCCCAAGTTGTGCCTTTGTAAGACCCAAATCTCGGACACTGCAAGTTGTTAGCAGAACGGAACAACATATCGAGTGTCTTGAGATGCTCGACAATCTCCAATTTCCACTGTAGCTGAAACTGTGGATGACATTGGGTTGTTCACATGTCTGCGTGTCTCGTTCCATGTGCTGACACGTTTTTCACTAAAACACTAACCCACTAACTAAGCCTATACACATGGAGAAGCACGCGAGGTTGACATGTGCCATCGGGATGCTATATAGGTCTTCCAAAAAGTGGATTGGAAGCGTGTCTCCGTTGTGTGTCACGTGAATATGCGCGCTGACCGAAAGGCGGGATACAAAAGGCTTGACCTACATATGACCACTGGTTCTCAATCAACCGTTTTTGCAAGACATGCTCGGGTATGAGGTGTAGCAGGGGCTCTACAGATGGTAGCTTCCTCCACAATGGCGGGATCGAGACGTGAAAAAAAGGTTTTATTGACGGTAGCGAGAGGGATGAAGTCACTGAAGTAGCTCATCTCGCGCTTGCTCGTAGGCGTACTCGAAGAGTTCGAGTAGGATGTCGTCGTGGAGGCGAAGCATTTGCGACTGGTGAGCGGAGGAACGATGTATACTGCGAATCTAATGTCCAGAACTCTTAAGAGAGGTGGACGGCAAGGCGCTGTGACATGGAAGGCATCGATTGAGGATTCTCAACATCTGTATATGAACATATACACACATGTCAACATTTCAATACCGACTCGGTGGATATGAGTGCTTCTATCATGACAGTAAAAGGATTGCTGTCTAAACAAGCAAAGTCCGAGGGGCATGGACATATTTGAGATTTACGGCACAGTAGTTGCAAGACAGTCCGAGATGTGCGTCACAGTACCAGCCGTTCAACTAGCGTTGCGGTTCTATGGCGAGGAGAACCCGCGCAGAAATTTGTGATCGAATTTATGGACGCCATGTCCTGCGGGGGGATATGCACAGGAGTGTTGAGAGAGGGAGAGTGAGTAGCAGAGGGTCGAGAATCGGGTTCAAGTGCACGCCGTGAGGAGGGAAAGCGTCTACAGCCAGGTTGTCTTTCCGGAAGGATGACTAGTCTGAATTACAGACTAGTGATCTGGTCGAACGTCGATGTTGATGCGTTAAAGCATTAAGTCGGAAGTGGTCGAGAACCATACTATCGGTTTTCAACTTCGGTCCACCACTGATTCGGGCAGTCACATCCGCAGAAACAGTATCAGCACCGTTCAGCATTTGAGTTCATGGGCCTCAGGATGGTGACGACCCAAACGTCCTTAAGATATGGGATTTGCACGATACATTCGATCAAAGGATTATCGCTTCATGGTATGCAGTTTTGTCTTGAGACTTTTTCCAAATCGATGTCTTATAAGTCCACGAAGTCGAACCTCGAAATCTATGTCTCAGAAGTCGCTGAAGTGGAACTTCCAAATCTATCGCTGAAGTGGAACTTCCAAATCTATGTCTTACAAGTCGCTGAAGTAGTCACAACCGAATTACCATTACTAGTATCCGATATTTATTCATGTACAATAATGATCGCTACACGGTCTTTCTCCAGTTAATTCCTGTATACAGGCGAAGATCAGGGAGAACACATCGGTGTCCCAGTTTGAAAGTTTGTTTTGGAGGACTGAGACAAGTTGTTCGAAACCCATGCCTGTATCAACATGCTTGCTTGAGCCACTCCCAAACAAGCATGTTGATACCGGCATGGGTTTCGAACAACTTGTCTCAGTCCTCCAAAACAAACTTTCAAACTGGGACACCGATGTGTTCTCCCTGATCTTCGCCTGTATACAGGAATTAACTGGAGAAAGACCGTGTAGCGATCATTATTGTACATGAATAAATATCGGATACTAGTAATGGTAATTCGGTTGTGACTACTTCAGCGACTTGTAAGACATAGATTTGGAAGTTCCACTTTAGCGACTTCTGAGACATAGATTTCGAGGTTCGACTTCGTGGACTTATAAGACGTAGATTTGGAAAAAGTCTCAAGACAAAATTGCATACCATGAAGCGATAGTCCTTTGATCCAATGTATCGTGCAAATACCGTTCTGTTCTTGAAGTTTGAATTCCTGAACCCAATAATTGTACAAGAAGTATGAGTAAGTAAAAGTACATTCCGTTGCTAGATGTGCGGTATGGGTATAACGAGCGATTTCTGTAAACCAAATAAAATGACGATGACCCAAGCTAATCTAAAGCCGCGAAAGATCTCGGATCCAACCGATCAATGTCGTAGCACAACAACTCCGCTTGCCCCTCAGTCACAACCTTGGCGTCTTTGAACGAAGTTGCCGTATGCTGGCCAAGTCTCGATATCCATTGACTACGGGTGGCAAATGCGCGCGAATCCCTTTTTCATCGCGGCAATGTGCCTCATGAACCATGTCTCCAGGCTTGCCGTCCATTCTCCTTGCCACTGCGTGTACTTGTCAAATACATCAATGGGAGGCCATAAGATATGGTTGTCGTCCGTTAGGCCTAATAGGGTATTGATGTGGGCGTCCGTTACCATGTCGTCAACATCGGTGCCGATACGCTCGACGTTCGAGTGCATAGAAGCGTCGCTCGAAGGTCCAGACAGGGCAGCCGAAATTAGGTTGTCTGGTCCAAATTGGATTGCAAGTCGCCACAGAAGACCGCCCATACCACAGAAACGGCGGCTGAATGGGAGTCGGAGCATATCCCTGACGCTGTTTTCGTACCGCTCAAACTCTCCGTTGCCCCTTGTGAGCAAGAGAGGTTTTTGGTCCAGATAGGCGGGACGTGGACCTGAGAGGGTACTCAGTGGGCCGACGAGGTGCTGGGGATTGGCAAAGACCCGCCAATCCATTCCGCGGGAGAGACAACGAATTGCGAAAAACCACAGGGGGACATCCGGATATTGCGCTCTCCATAGACGCAGTCTGATTTCAGTCCTCTTGGATACGACCAACCTACCACGAGATATGGCATGGAGGAGGTGATATGGAGGGTAACAAGCGATGTGGAGAAGGCGATTTTGAGGATCGCTACGCAACGACGGGGAAAGCGGATTGAGGTCGTCGTACTGTGCGAGGCAGTTCGTTCGATCTAAGATGAAGCGGGTTACTGTGTTATTGGCAGGACGGCAGCCCATCATGTTCAACCCTGCGACGCTTGTTACAGTAGAAGAGGGCAAGAACTGTAGATATCCCATTGGGAGAGACAAAGTGCCAGGAATTGATGACGGTGCAGCAGGTACGTTGGTGGAAGGTGCTCGTGTGGGATACGAAGGGTGACATGAATCAAGAGCTATAAATATAAAAATAAGTTCAGGATTCAGAGTAACGATAGTATGTACTCACGGCGCCGGTTTGGTTGTGGCCCGCGATGAGGCAAAGGCGCTGTGATAAGAAAAAATTGTTATGACAAGCTGCCTGTTTTGAGGGAAAGCAAACGTACTGCGATAACTTCTCCGGACAGGACTGTGTTGACGGTTGGACTGTCTGTGACTTCCCCGAGCTCTACCCGGCGAGGGGGATCTACCGCGGCGAGTCGAATGTTCTTGGGGAGGTGATCGGTAACGACGAGGAGGCGCGCGACGGTCAGACTGAGACGGAGCGTAATCTCTATATGACGATGGTCGACGGGGGGGAGACAGTTCTCGGCGAGATGCATGGTATGGCGATCCACGTGGAGGAGGAGACAATGAACGACGTGAACGGTTTGGAACGAAGGGCGCATGTGGGCGACGAGGAGAACGATCTCGGCGATTGACTGTGTCCGTCTTGCCCTTGGTTGGAGATGGTGCGTGTGACCCAGAGGTCACTTCGCCTGGCTCGATGTCGACGTCCATGCCGTCCTCCGCGATAACTCGACCACCCGAATCCGCCTTCTGTACCCGTTCGAGGCGTTCACGTTCAAGTTCCCTCTGCCTGTCGGCTTCCTTCTGCCTTTCGATCTCAAGGTCCTGCTGCCTCTTGATCTCAAGCTCCCTCTGCCTGTCGGATTCCTGCTGCCTTTCGATCTCGAGCTGCTTCTGCCTCTCGACTTCCATCTGCCTCTCGATCTCGAGCTGCTTCTGCCTCTCGAGTGCTTCTCTCGATGTCGAGCTGCCTCTCGTCTCCTCTGCCTGTCGATTCCTTCTGCTCCTCCATCTCTTTCTTTGGCCCGCGCAAATCGGCTGCTCGTGCATCAGCTTTATCCTTGAATATTGTTTCAGCTTCCTCTTTTCCTTCTTTTGCTGCTCCGTTTCAGTTTGACACTGTGGCAGCCCGCCTGGTGATGTCGAAGGAGGAGGAGGGGGACCTACAGCCGGT
>NW_024541186.1:0-5191 GCF_016647625.1 Suillus subalutaceus
CCGCACTTTCCCGCACTATGTGCGCACATTCCCACAGCGCTATTCATGCTCCTGCGACTTATCTGACGCTATTCCTGCGCTTATACGCTATCAGAACTACCAGCAATGTGTCTATAGGAGCATTAGTGCATGTCCGCTCTATCTAGTGCTTGTTCCCCGGCGTCCGCCTGCGCTAGTCCAGTTCGCTGTTCTCGCGCTCTAGGAATCACCCGAAATGTTGGAATCCATCCATGGTCCATCCTACCTCATTGGCATGTAATTTGCCTTGCCTCGAGTTTGTAAAAAGTGCTACAGTCTTATTACATGTATATCCTATCCCTTCTGAGTCCAAGATGGTATAGTTTACTAGTATAAGAAGCCTATGGTGACTACTTCAACATTACTTCCCTTCGACTGTATTTCCTTCTCCTTAGGTTTTACTTAGAAATAGTCACCTTTAGTTGCGCTTATAGCCCCTATTGGTTTACCTTGACTTTCCTTACCCTTGCAATCAATACCCTTGACCTCACTCGCTATCCAGCACCTTCCTTTGACTCAGTATCCGCTTTTCTTGACTTCTGCTTTTCCCGCGCACTAGCACTCCACTACTGATGCACTAGCACTCCACTACCGACGCATTAGTGCTCCACTACCGACCCGATAGCGACCCGATAGCGACCATCTACCGACCCGCACTTCCGCTTTTCTCGCGCCATAGCGCTCTATAGTTGCGACACACATTTCCCGCACACTAGCGCTGTATCTTGTGACGCGCTTTCCCGCGCTATAGCGCACTTTCGGGTCTTTCTATCTCAAGTTGTCCTTAGTAGCTTTTCCCTCAGGTTGAACGTTCTTGCTTTATTGTTTGCAAGTATAGCAGCATAGGCAGAGCTTAGACATATACTGGCTGAGTACCTTAACAAGTGCCTAGTCAGGTTGTGTTTTTCACACCGTAGTCATACTATCTTTATCTCGTGATCGATCTTCAGTTCACTCTACTACGTATATTTGTGTATATACAAGCAATCAGACTTTCTAGTGTCTAATGTTTCAGAGAATCATTATCTACTCGTGAGTTGGCACTGTTTGATTGTGGGCGATGATTCAGCCATGAGTGTGCGATGAGTGGGCGATCATCGGGCGATCAATTTTATCTGGAGACAAAACTTGATGATTTGTCTTCACATTTTATCATCAGGGGGTATTTAAAATATTAATGCCCATCAAAGTGGCAGTCTAAACTTCATACATGAGCAGGCATTCAGTCACGTGCAATAATTGAAGTTTTTTCGAGTATTAAATGTGAAGTTTCATTTTGAAGTTTAGGCAGCATTAAAATACATTTATGTTTCTTATTGTCGTTGATGTTCGGCTGGCAACAAAATGTTTGCTAATGCTTTGTATTTCTCATGTCATGCAAGATCTCTTTAATGTTTGAAATCTTACATCTGCTTTGACGACAACCTAAATATTAAGTGTTATCTTCACATTTCACACAACATTAAAACCTGTCTTAAATATTGCAAACCCCGATGTGTAAAGTCTAAGCTACTTCTACCTGCCATCACATGCACACTGCCATATGGCAGTCTGAGTTAGTCGAGGCACGAGGCTAACATAGAATATAGTCTACATGTGAGAAAGCAGTGTGACAGTAACTCTCTTTTTCTCGTCCACATCAGACACCTAGCACCATAGACGACAGCAGCTCTCAGCTCTTTTTCTGTTCATTTTCTAGCAAACACATTCCTATGCTAGACAACCCTAATAATGAAGTTCTACCTGATTTCACTGCTGACGAACATCAAGATGCTAGGACCTTGCTTAATTGACAGTGGCGTCCCCGATGAAGCCCAAGCTGCAGAGGCACTAGCAACCATCTGGACTATGAACAACAACACAGCCAAAGACCTTTGGGTAGACCAAGAAGAAGCAAGAATGTGTCAAGCTCATGAGGCAGAGCATCTCCTCGCCAAACAAGAATGAGAAAAGCAACAAGCACTTGAAGATGAGTTGACCGTGGCTTGCAAAGAAGAGCACAAGAAGAACAAGTCCAAGTTCATACCTGTCTCAGCCGCCAAGACACCCCTACCACCCCCATTGTCATTCCTTCCAACTATGCTGTCCAAAAACTGCAAGCAGGAGACTATTGTGAACTATTCTACTTCACTAACAAAGGCTTAAGCGAAGCTAAAAAGAACTTACTCTCGACGGAACTGCAAGGCATGGTACTACTCCCAGGAATGAGGGCCAGCAGATTTGGGTCAACACTGATGAAACCCATGACTCCAAAACAGTCATCACCAAGGATGAGAACCTCTCCTGGGAGGAATTTAACAAAGCCGCTCCATGCATGATCCTCGCTATGAAACAGCAGGAATGGCCAGAGGATAGAGTCAACATGCACATTAGCTTCTGGACAGCACTCCAGAACCATCATTGGCATCATGCCATAGACCGCTGTAGAGACTTGCATTTCTGTAGGCACATATGAGCACATTTCACACCTTTTCACAACTCATGACAATTGGGCCTTCAATGCACGACTTGCACCATCAGCTATATTTGACTTCAATCATGTCTCTAGTTGTTTTACACATAACACGCAGCTTTCCCGCGAAATGCGCCATAGGCGCGATACATTCCCGCACAATGCGCAGTATTCCCACACACGCGCCGTGCGCGCTTTCTCGCGCTTAAGCGCCCTGCATCACATATCATCCAGGAACGTCCATATATGTCCACCCACCTCATTGGTACCCTCATATCCCTTGCCTCATGGTTTGTAACAAGCAGTGCAGCGCTATTACATGTCATTATGTATTCATAGCGCTTATTGCTCCTATCCCTTCCGCTTCCAATGCGATTTCCATAGTATAAGTTTGCTGACTTACTACTCCATCATTATTACTCCCCTTTGCTGTATTTCCCTCGCTATTGGGTTGTACTTTAAAGTAGTAGTCACCACTTGGGTGCACTTTGTGTTTCCAATGGTTATCATTATCCACCTATACTAGACTATTATCCGCGCTCATTATAAAAATACGCGCTCTGCATTTGCACTCGCTCTGCACATCCGCTTCCTTATCCATTTTCTTATCTGGTATTTTCCGCACAACGCGCGCCTTAGTGCTCATGTTCCCAACGCTCGCGCTTACCTTAGTGCGCTCTCTCGCGCTTCGCGCTCACTTCGCTTTTCTTCTTGCACTTTCGCGCATCCATCGCACTTCAAGGGTCTTTCTTTCATCTGGTTCTGGTGTTCAGTAGCAGTCCCCTTTAGGGTCGAATGTTCTTGCATTCTGCGAGTATAGCAGCTAGGCAGAGCCAAGAACTCACTTAGACTGGTTGAGCATTTTTAGATATTTCATATCAGCCCACCAGGTTGAGATCGCCTCACCGCTAAAGTAGTGTGCTCTCCTTCTCTACCAGAGCCAACAGCACAGATTATGGCACCTGACAGCAGGAGGCCCATATGGCTGGTCTATTGCCAAACTCAACCTCAACTCATCGTTGAGGTGAGGGAAGAGATTTTCAATCTAGACCACAAACAAGCGCTAGTGGCACTTAAACAGGTAGAATCCCACTCAATGTACTACAGGTACCACTTACTGATCTATCTCGTTTTTCTTCAATCTTCACCTTCCTTCACATGCATCATGCGCTAACCCATCCATTGCCATTTCGACATCATGTTTGTTTGGCAACCATCACCACCTGACCAACACGTGTCACTACCCGACCAACGCGTGTCATCACCTGACCAATGCATGTCACCACCTGACCATCGTGCGTCTCATTGGCCACCACACACCACCCCACCCTCTCAAAATCATCCTCATGGATACCCCATCGCACTACTGACTACACAATCGCCCCCCACCCCAGTCTACACCCATCACTAATCACAGCATGGGTGCCCGCTCCTTCAGCAGGTAAAAGAGACCTTCATCGCCCAATGCGGTGTGGGAAACACAACAAGAAGAGAACTCTGTAAAGTACTCTTCAAATGTTGGGTCAAAATTGCTATGCCTAGCTGCTATTTGACCCTAAAGAATTTCTGTACTAGACTCAGAGCTCAGAGAGTAGAAATATCATCAAGCAAAAGACTGTGATTCAGACTGGTACTGACACTGGTGAAAGGGAGACATGATTATGTAAGCAGTAAAAATGCGAACATAAACTAAGGAAAGTGGGTAAGTGAAGGTAAGTAAAAAGGGGGAATATCAGCCCAGGGAAAACTATATTTGTCACAGCGGAATGGGCAGACCAGAGAAAGAAACAATGCTCCTTTCAAGAATTGTCCAACTCCTACCCCACACTCCCGTGCTATGCGCCATCTGCCTCGGTCGCAACCTCACCGTACAGTCAAATGTTCTGCCTCACGCACCTGGGACAATGCCTTCAACATCTTCTCAGAGCACATCAAGAAAGCGCTCTGGACCAAAGACAGGTGTCAGCTATGCACAGCTTGGCAACATGAAGAAGGTTGCAACAGCTCCCAACACAGCAACAAGCACCTGTGTTCAGGATGTGGTGCCCCCAAGCACAGAGCCCAGTGTTGCACTCGCTCTCAGAAATCATAATCCTCACACTCCTTACATAGCTAATGTGTGGGAGCAAGCCCTCCGTGCCGCCAAAGCTCTTGACCAATTCTCCAAAGTCCCAGAAGGCTTTCATTCAGGTTTCCTTTTAGATTTCCCCATAATTACCCCATACAATCCATCCCTCCGAACAAAGACTCAGTTACCCAATATAGTTCCGAGTTTAATACCATCATCAGGAAAGAATTTGAGAAAGAAAGATACATAGGCCCCTTCGGCCGTGATACTCTCAAATGTCTCATTAGACCCTTCCAATCCTCTCCCTTGTCCATTATACCTAAGCCAGGCAAATACAGATTAGTCCAAAACTTTTCCTTCCCACATTCCCTAATGCCTACATACCCTAACCCCTCCATTAATTCATTCATTGACTCTAACTGCTTCCCTACCACATGGGGCAAGTTTCTATCATTGACCTTCTAATTTCCAGGCTCCTGGCAGGGTCAGAAGTTGCAACTCAAGACATAGTGGAAGCATATAGAACCATCCCACTCCACCCTTCTCAATGGCCTTCGAGCGTAGTACGAGTATCAGACTCGAAGTTTTGTGTAGACACCTGCATGGCCTTTGGAGCTGCTCCATCAACAGGTGTATATGGGCATGTTGCTGAC
>NW_024541187.1:0-5152 GCF_016647625.1 Suillus subalutaceus
ATGCAGACTACGACCATGGCATTGATAATGTGGAGGACCAGGATGTTGGTGGCAGACCTGATCTTTACGACCCAAATAAGGATCACGACACCTCAGATGATAGCAGCAATGGTGAGATATCCCGTGTTTGTGTCCATTGTGCTACTGACTTGCCTGCTTGACTTATGCAGATGAAGCTACTTGCACACACTCTCGAGCTATTGGTAACTCACGAAATACCAAAGATGTCCTCGACGATCATCACGCAAGGAACCGTCGCGCTCGTATACCCGACCCAGACAAGCTTGAGCATTTACGTCGACGTGCTACTACTCAAGATTTGGCTGAACCTTCCAAAGAAGGGAGGTTGTAGTACCACGCAAGAGAACGTGGACGGTCAAATCGACTGCACAGAATATTCGTTTCTATCCTCCTTCTTGGAGGGACATTCTAGAGGCCGCAAAGAAGAAATTGCGCCTGGGTTTACTCACTAGCACAGCGTCGAAGCGCAGCGATTTTCTCCAAACCAAGGCCATCGAATATATCTTAGAAACGCTCGATGATTTTGGATCTCAAGGTATAGGTGTCGATGACGGATACTGGGATGAACAAATCAGATATGGCAGTCTTGGTATTTTTTGTTCTTACTCTGTTGGACAATGCTGACAATTCTGTAGCTATGGGACGATCGTGCTACTATGCGTTCTGAGATGAAAAAGGTTGCGCGTCCAATTGTTCTAGCTCACTATGAAATTCTTCCGCATGATATTGACGATGAGGATGACTGTGAGTGGGAGGTACGTGATAATGTCAAAACATTGTTGCAGGATGGTAGTTTCCTATGGGATGGAGTGGATGCACTGGTTAGTTGATTAGAACCGGCCGCGCACTTACTGACTTGGACGTGTGTATTAGGGCAGGACCAATAACCTTGCGAACAAGGCCCTGGGCAGCTTCTGTATGTCCTATTTTTACAAGGGCAAGAATGTGCTCGTGAAGACATTTCCAGACTTATTCGCTGATGCTGTTCCTGAGGGTGCTGTCACGCTCACAGCGACTGCGGTATGTGATCCCAAGCTCATAATTATTTTCGCCCACTCATCTAACTAGCTTGCTGCTGCTATCAACAAATACAAGACTGGCGTCTACAAGCAAATGAAATTCGTGGCTGAGTTATCAACCGATCTATGACAATGTCATCAAGCTCTACAACAATGTAAAGAAGGACCACTATCACGCCAAGAAATGCCGGGCCGCCCGAAAGAAATGGGCTTGTGCTGCAGGGTACAGGTCAAGCTTGTCTTAATTTGTGTTATTTGTTGACGGCTGCACAGAATTCTGACTCGCAATGATCCAAACAGGCGCCATGATTGGGGCTTGAAGCTCCAACTAGACTGATCGTGTTTTAGTATTTCCGTAGGATACCTATTTGTAGTACGACGCAATGATGATTGTTTGGTTTTAATTATTGTGCACTTTCTGTGAGCATTCTGTGATATTCCTGTCTGGCCTACCCAATTGTGCTCTGTATTGTATTGTCCGAAGTACCTAACACTCTGTACAGCTCTGTACAATGTCACACTTGCACTGTACAATGTCACACTTGCACTGTACAATGTCACACTTGCACTGTACAGGGCTGTACAGAGAGAACCCTTGCTGTGGGCTCTGTGACTCTGTCCAGGGTTGTCCAGGGTTGTCAAGTACACCTCTGGTTTGCTGATGCTAACAAGATCTACAAATGTAACATTGACCTCACTAGAAATTGAAGCACAACCCAGCACCATCACCAATGCTGCCACATCAGGTAACCGACCCGAAAAAAAATGAATTGTTAAAGCTTTATCTAGCCTAAAATTTCCATAATATCCATCAGAATTGTACCTCGCATGGGAAACCTTTGAATACCTGGACTTAGTTAGATGGAATACACCAAATACACAATTATGTTGAAGTTGCTAAGAGCAACCATGGTCACCTACTTGAAGACCACTAGCAACACGCTACAATTCTGCCCCACGTTGGTTATGACATGTAACCTTGGACTATTTTGCTTCCTCCACATCTGTGAACCAATGCTAGCCTCAGATAAATATTTACATGGCTGGACTGCATTGGACCAATACTGCCTACAGCCAAAAGGTGCTGAGTGTTTACAGTGCAGTACCAAGCCATGCCTGCATGCTTACATAATGGCAGGCAGAGTGTCATCCTACCCAACATCGGTGAGATTTATAACCGTATGCACAATTAGTTTCTCATTTTTTACTCCCCATTCTCTGAACAAACGCTGATGTCAGCTAAATATTTATATGGCTGGATTACGTTGGATCAAGACCACCTACAGCCCAAGGGTGCTGAGCGTCCACAGCACAGTACCAAGCTGTACCTGCGTGATTAGGTTTTGTGAGCAGAGCTTGCCACTAGGACCATCGACAACAACTCTCACAGTGCTGGCATAGATACGTAGTTGTGACGTTAGCCTGTGATGCTCGGGCCTGCTAAGCGTACAGTTCAGACTATGAGCAGCAGCGGATTAACATCCAGCCCAACCTCGATGAGTTGTGATAGCCACACACAAGGTTAGTTCAATATTCCATGCTCCATATCCTGTCTAATTGTTGGAGTCTTTCGAAGGCCAGATTTTTAGATGGGAGTTGCTTTAGTTGCAATGTGTGGAGGGGATGACAGCGCGGTGCCCTGTATCAGCTGACTGATGAAGTATGTCCATCACATGCGAGGTGAGCCAGCGCAAAAAATCTGCAAACTCTCCCTGAACGATGTGGTCGAATAGAGTATTTGAACACCTTACAATCTTTGCTTCCTATTTTCATTCATCAATCACAAGTGTGATGTCGGCTCCCTTGCATGTCACGGCAATTGGAGAGAGGATCGATGGATGTGGCATGCTATGACAACCAGTTACTTAGATAGCAATGTTGCACATTTTTGTCATGCATTCACCTCAGCGAGCTAGCTGTGTTATACAAGCCAAAGCAATTACATTAAGCATAGATAGACATGTTTAAATAGCGACTACGAAGAGACTACGAAGAGACAAGGTCCAGATTTGTACCTCATTTGAGAGCAATGCATCTTTGTTGGATCTTGGATAAGGCGCTGTTAGCACTGATGGGTCTTTTGGCAGCAGAGGAAGCGGGAAAAACTTGGCTGCATATGTGATATCAGCCTAGACAATAGGGTGAAATATGATTAAAAATACCAGTTCCACCAGGTCAGCAGCTCATCAAACTTCCTTACACTCCTCCGGGTCTTCCATGAGGTCAAGGAGACTATGGTAAAATGTTTTGGAGTTGGTGGTTGTATTGGTCTGCGAGAACACCGAGGATGAGCTTAGAGCAAATTGCACCTTCAACCTTATGTCAAAATGAATCTGCTACAGAAGTGTGACACTCGACAAACCTGAGTTGCAATATAAGCCATAGAAGCTATGGTGACTGAATTCATGCCATGGAGATGAGCGTTTCCAGATTGCGTGGCTTTTGGCTCCCTGTCAACTGAACTCAGAGACGTGAAAACATGCTTGTAGGCCTGATGAATACTATGTAGTGAGCGGATTATGTGAAAACATGGGTGCGCACTCACATATATTAGCAAGCGGCTCCTAAGAAGACCGCACCATGGGTCTTCAGGATCATAAATGTGGTTAGCATACAAAAAGATAGGCCATTGGTCCCTGCAGACCAGCATTTCACCATTTGAAGGTTCTCTTTTGTCCTGTTACAAAAAGCATTAAAATTTTCAGTACTGCACAGATACCAGGACCTAGAACGTACGGAGGGTCATTCCAGTCCAAGCCAGCAGGACAGAGGAGAGATCCGGTGGAGTTCGTGGTTGAAACCATGGTCGATCTTGGAGTTTCTATGCAATGGAGGTTGTATTGCTTCTCCCCTGGGAGAGATCCAATTGAGTATCACAGACTTCAATGTCTTTGTGTCATCCACCTCTGGCACCTGTGGCTCCTTGCCAATCTGGAGATCTGTTAAGACCGTACTCAAGTAGTATTGGATCTGAAGGGCTTTGGCCTCAGCTCGTGCGCGGTGCCCCTTTCCCGGTCTTGGCCCCTTATTTCAGAGTGCTAGAGTATCGCGTCTAGTGAGACGGATAAGTATCGTAATGGATCCGTTAAGGCTTCCGGATATTGAACGTATAGTGTAACGGCTAATCCGCATCAGATCTGAACTAGAAACTAACGGGTGAGGACTGTCCGAGACAGAGATGGATATATAGACTATAGGAATCAATCCTAAGTCTCAGAGTAGACAAGAGTATCGCACTCAAGTCTGGACGGATAACGGGAAGGGACTTAGAGTCCAGATGGAATGAGTGCAATCTAAGATGTATTCGAACTGATCTACTACAGCTCATGTACAAGGGTTTTATATACTATGGATAACTAATTGAATGATCAATAAGCAAAGGTGCGAGGCTATGTACGAAGTATAAGCAAAGTATGTGCACAGCGTATTGGTAAGTCGGATGGATCACGAACCGTAACCGGGAATGAAGTATAAGTTAAAGCGGATCAGTAAGCATAACGGAGTAAAGGATAACCGGTATACCGGTGTACAGGAAAACGAAAGGAGATGAACGATAGTTAGAGTATATGAACAGGACATGAAATAAGATCAGATCAGATCTGTGGACCGGACGACAGATATGTCCATCGGATCTGGATCGGATCTGAGATCCGGACCTTCGGATCTGCACCGGGAATATGGTATATGACAAGATCAATTGTAAGCATGAGCTCTGACTGCAGAGAAACAGATGTACCAGTTCTCCAACATGAAGAATTTCCTCTTCAGATCCATCTTTTAGTCGCTCAAGAAGGCCGAGATACGAATCTAAAAGCTGCTCAAAATGCGATGTTCTCGCTGTTCTCTGTGAAACATGTCAGCTAACAAGCAAATGTAGGTATTCATGTCATTTACTCAGCAGAAGTCTTCCACGGAGTATCTTCCAGTTGCTCTAATCGTAAAATACATTGGTGAGTAAGGAAGGGTAATTGCAGAGCGCGAAGACTGTTCAACCAAAGTGGCATCCATGAGAGACAAGTGGATCAGATGAGGAGCTGGGAGATGGGGTTGAGACTACAAAACATGTGGTCAGCATTGGGGACACCTTACGCTTTTTTTTGAGGCCCCATTTG
>NW_024541188.1:0-5029 GCF_016647625.1 Suillus subalutaceus
AAAGCATCTCTGGTTAACAAATTTAGAGCAGTTGTCCACAAGGTATGACGGCCGGCGCACACTTGTGCGATACGAGCGGCAAGTGGGATTTGCCAAAAACTGTATAGCAGATGAGATTGATGTTAAGGTTGCAAGAGTGGGTAGCGAGAAATTAGACATATGGATCTAACAAAGACCCTCCTCTACTAACATGGCCCGATACTCGCAACACGCTAAGCACATGTGATAA
Source organism: Suillus subalutaceus (assembly GCF_016647625.1). Taxonomy (NCBI): domain Eukaryota; kingdom Fungi; phylum Basidiomycota; class Agaricomycetes; order Boletales; family Suillaceae; genus Suillus; species Suillus subalutaceus. Next base: position 230 of record NW_024541188.1, read on the forward strand.
CCAGTAGTACACCATATCCCCAGTGAGTGGATGTCCATTGTCTGCGGATACTGTTGATTCTGATGTTCAAAAGTGTGCCTAGGATTATAAGCACTGCAGTGTGGACAGCTTTGGGTAAACATCAGATGCTGTCCGTTGATGTGCTCTAAGTCGAGGCCAATCCTGGAGTTGTCGTCAACCGGTCACGGGCGATCCTGGAGCTGGACTGGTGTTGCACGGCTTCCTCCCATCGTGTCTGGGGCATTTTCTATCTGCTGTCCATATAACTTTGGCACCTGCCTGATACATAATTCGTCTCAGATATATTTTACTCTACCACCTTTCAATCCGCTGTGCTATTATTTGGAAAGCCCGTGCAGATCCTCCCATGCGGTCCAGCGATTCAAATGAGCCGCTATCTCACTGCAGCTACAATTCTTCTGGCACGATGTCTCAGAGTCCTGATTCTTTAAGTTTATTGTGTCCCCAACCTCGGTTGAATTCAAACTTCATGTGTCGCTTCAGGTCAGCATCCTGTGGACGATCGAATTCGGTATAGATCTTGGTAGATGATCTCCACTGGCTTATACCATACATGAACTTGAAAGCATAGAGCTACGTGTTTTTTCTTATTCCGCATTTAAGGTATATTCTCCACTGATAGAAAGACTTTCTAAATTTCGAGATTGCGGGAACCTTTGCTTGAAGTCCATCTATACAGCAGGATTTGCGCAAAATTGGGAATGACCATCATTGTTTTCGAATTAGAAGCGCACGCTGCCAGATTTCTGGTGTCATTAGCCGGGACTTCTTGTAAGTAGCAACACATGTTCGCATGTTTTGATTGTGAGACGTCGTGTAGCTCCGCGCATGCATGTGTGGGCAGATAGTTCCGATAATGATACAGCATGGCATAATGAACATAGGTTTGTCCAGACTAGATCCCTATCCTCCAAATCACCTCAGAACACAAAAAAAACACTAAATAACCACCCGCGACGAAACTAATAAGTCTGTATGCTCCCCGCACAGTACTGTGGTTGATCGTTTGGGTCGTTGTACATGCTACACATCTCCGCTAGTCAATGCATCTCCACCAGCCTGGAAAGCAATGGACGTCATGCATGTTCCCTCGTCGGACCTGGGCCACCATCTTAGCATTATTTTCTCGAACACTGAGGATCAGACGCGGTCCCAGCACAAACATCTGCAACGCCTGAGCAAATGTCATAATGCCGTTATAGACGGAAGCTTCCGTAGACAATGAGTACTGTAGACATGATGAGGAGTGGTCAGACGTAGATGTTATTCAAAGGTTAGCGCACCGATATATTTGGAGACAGAGCGCCAAGAGTGAGGCAAGTCACAACAAAAAAGCTAACACATGCGGAACTTCAGCGAAAAAAAGAGATAATAACGTCCCAAATGACTGAGCTCACACTAGAAAGTAAAATACGTGGCTTTTTGCTAACGCCATGAACAGTCCCAATGGTCGATCCGCTCGTGTGATTGTCGCAGTTCACGTAAGTGTTTTATAACAATCCAGACCGCAAGACAAAGGACGAGGATCTCCCATATAGCGGTGGATATCAAACTCTCGTAACCCAGATCTGCCCCGTTTGGCATGATCACGGTCGTACACAAATGATAGCCAGAGAGGACGAATTCCTCTGGTATTTGTCCATGAGTCATATGTGCTCAAAGCTTCATCAACAACTGAAGCTTACCCCCTACAGCGCCGATGTATGCTATTGCCGTCATAACTGCGGAGGTGATCGTGGACGCCAGTAAAACCACCACAAGAAAGATGAGCATCTTTTTGGATCGTTGATCTACATGGCATGTATCCGCACCATCATGATGACTTGCATGATATTTCAGTCGGGTCGTATCAGTAAGGTACTACTGATTAACTCACCGCCCAGCATGGCATTGACGACGACAGTGATCCATTACCTCGCGAAGAAAAAACTAGTGCTGAAACCCAGTCACGTCCAATTTGGCGGGACAAGTGCTTCAAATGAACCCACAGCTGTTGAAGTTATTATCTTGAAGAAACAAGATGGTTGAGAATATCACTCACGCCTATGGAGAACCGCAGTTTAATTGAATGGAATGGCAGCCATCAGTAGTACCCACTTCATCTGTCATCGAGAACGGAAGCATCACTGCGTGGCGTCAGTCAGAAGAAACGAATATTTTTGGGACACATACACAGTAGGTTGATGCTGGTTGTGAGATATGGCTCATTAGCATAGTGCAGTATCATGAAGTCTGCCTCGCAAACATACACAGAATATAGTATCCCCACGTAGCGCACCTAGATATGTTTAAGCCAGTATAACTTGCCGAGTACACTTATAACATGAGCTACTCACACCGGCATATAGCAGAGTCACGAGAGACCAGCGTTGCCTCTGCCCCAGGTCAACTCCATTACTATTTTTACTTCTGATATAGACTTTGCTCACCCAAATCAGTTCGAACTGTGAAAGCACCCTTAGCGAGAAGGCCGCGCAGGTCATGACATCAACTTACCTCTTGTCTGAATGTTAATGCTTGGATACTATATGAATATCAATGATTCCCTCAGAAAGCATTATCCCGCTCACCCCAATCATACAACCACAGTAGAGGTTACGACTGCGAAACAATAGTCAATGATCGTGAGACGTCAACATTGTCATCACTCTTGCTCTCTACGAACCCATGAAATAACTGGTAAGTTGAGCACCACTGATAACCGGCCACAAAGTGGGATCATTTGAGGTTATGGTCATATTGGGATGAGGCCTATAGAGTCTTATGAATGAAGAGTAGGAACGGAAAAGGGAGAGAAATTGATACACTGAATGAGACGGAGAATCAAAGGTGAGCGTGTATGAGGAGTCGTATCTTAATTAACTAACATGTAGTTCATACAGATACTTATACCATCGTCCAGCGCTTTTAAAATAGTGATCAATTTTGATATCTGGTTCCCGAATCAGAACCTTGATTGATCGCATCATGATGCCAATTGTTATTCGTTTGAACAGCCTTCGTAATGACGTATTATACAACTGTGGCAGGTGTAGAAGGCAAGAGTCAGGTGTCTGGGAGTTGGGGTCTTAGAGTACACGTACAGAGGTATCATTGATCATTGACATCGCATTCCCTTCTCCGTCTGAGCGCTAGGCTGGGCCACGTCTCCAATGGGTAATTGACCAAATATTGTCCAGCTGGATGTATCGTGAGGGGAAGCTCTCGGTACTTGCCCTTACGAAGCACATAGAAGCTCACCTTATTTTAGCCTGCAGAAACTCAACCATCCCCACTACCGTATGGCAGGTGCAACCTGTGTCATCACATCATCTTTCCTTCTGTCATTAATGATGTATCAGGTTTTTATGAGTGAGAGAGGCTGTGCACACGTTATATCATTGCCTTGGCTTGCATTGAATCGTGGTATCACTAGGCTCGTGACCAGCAGCTGGCGTATACTACCACGGATACTCGAGTGGTTTTGACTACGTCAAAAATTCTCACCATCTCAAATTGACGCAATGCTAGTCAGACTGAACCGTTTAGACTGGTGACCAGCCCCTCTATGAGACAAACCCTCGATAGAGGGACTGGTAAATCTGGGTTTGAATTTGGATAGTGCGCGCTTTGGAGTAATCACATGACTGAAAATCCTTTTCGGGAGTTAGATAAGTCTTTGCTAAGTTCTCGATTACATACCGAACGTGTCAACATTGCTCGTCGACTCCGGCAGCGATCAGCTTTGTTCCACTGGCCGCTGCAGGGCAGCGTCACGTTGCACTCGGACAGCCCTATTTATGATTTGAATTCAAACTTCGGCTTCTTCTGAGATAGTACTGGTCCTAAGCGCCTGTTCTCAAGGGGAAAATGTCTCAAGGATGGTCCTGGGATGACGGGGACCTCTCGATGCTCATTGATACTGATCTGGAGACATTTCAGAGGTGAAATCGTCACACCGATATGTCCGGACGAAGTAGATTAGGAATTATGAGACACAAGGTCTTTCCGCAGCCTGTACCGGCTGTAATTATGCTGTCACGGCCATTCAATGTTGCAAGAATGGCTTCTAGCTGGAATACTTGTGGAACAATGGTTGTAGCCGTGAGGATGTACACGAGCAGGCAAGCGCGTAACACTCCGTCTCGCACTATCCAAATTCAAACCCAGATTTACCAGTCCCTCTATCGAGGGTTTGTCTCATAGAGGGGCTGGTCACAGTCTATGAAACGTTACGAGTCTAGTATATCACACCACAGGCATCTGATCAGTGTATTCTTTCTTTCGAACTCCGACTTTAGCTTCCAGGAGTCAGGAAGGTCGAATGCTTCAGCACCTGGGCCTGAGGCCTGATCATTGCTTAGCCGCCTTGAAAATATCGCCCAAAGCTCGCCTGGCGATCACACATTTCCCCAGAAGCTGTCTTGATGCTGATCAGTCCTCCCATCCAGAGTGGATACAACAGAGACAACTTCCATTTCATCGACGCCATTTGACTGCTCACCTCAACTATGCTGAGTGCCTTCAAGATCAATATCTCACAAGCCGGGGCCCCACTGTTCGATATCCAGTGGCTGGTACTCCTTGCTTTGCCGGTACCGAAACTTGCAGAGACACTTCAAAGCGCTCTGTTAACCATCAAAATCATTCCGCAAAGTAGTTAAGGACAACAGATTTCGACTTGTATACTATGAGTACGTGCTCATGATTCGGGTGGACGGGTGAGTTTCATTCCATGTCAATTCCACTCCTACTCGGTAATCATGCCTGCAGCATTTGAGCATTTTGGTTTTTGATGCA